>NC_056744.1:1714694754-1714842254 GCF_019279795.1 Protopterus annectens
AAGTGAAGGCGCACTCAACCAGAGCAGTCTCTACTTCTTCGGCCTTTCAAGCCAAGTTACCCCTTGATAATATCTGTGCTTCAGCCACTTGGTCTAAGCCTCACACTTTTATCACTTATTACAAAGTGGACAAGGCCTCCTGGGACAGGGCTTCCTTTGGTTCTACGGTCCTGAAAAATGTACTCCCATGAGCCACCCAGGATTTAGGGTGCTAGGGACGCTACCCATCAGTGATGAATGAACAGCGAGATTGAACAACTTCACATAAAGAAGTTGTGTACTCACCATAACGTTCCATGTGAGTTGTTCCATCTCACCTTCATTGACACGTCCCTCCCTCCTTCCCCCACCTGGCTGACAGTTGACCTGGAGGCTGACTTCATCCTGTTTTTTCAATGTTCTTCCTGTCTGGGGAGATTAGTCCTCTTTTTAGGGTATGGTACACGCAGCAAACAAGATCTGAGATAATTCCAGCAGTGCATCTTCGGATAAGGGGCTTGGTCTCGAGCTACTGGTAATCTTTGAGCTTTGCTAAATGGCCATGTTGGAGCCGAGAATTGGCTCAGAACCCATCAGTGAGAATGAAGGCAAGATGGAATAACTCACATGGAACGTTATGGTGAGTACATAACTTCTTTTTATGCATGTATTGTTCCCACAATTTCCATTTACTTCTATGTAATTTGCTCCTTTCCTTTTCTAAAGATTCATCTTCCAGTTCACCTCTTTTGTAATATTCAATACCGCAAATACACTTGGTATAGAATTTGATTTCCATTTTCCTGTAATTGATTTTTTGGTGGCCAACGGAATTAAACATAAGAAGGCCTTACAATATCTGCAAAATTCAGATCCTGTACCCCAGCCCAAAAGGATCCTTTCCTCACTTACAGCCATTTTCTCACCCAATAATTCTGATAGAGTACTCTGTAGAGAATTTTAAAATTTACCAACTCATTACACTCTCAGAACACGTTTCCAATTACCTCTTTCTTCTCCATCGTACTTCCAACATTAGATTTGCTGTCTGTCTGAGAAAACGTCTTTGAAGTCTGCTTGGGGTATGAAAATATGTATGCAAACATGTCCAAGCAAAGATCCTAAACCTTGGGACTTCATTACATACTTATGAGCCATCCATGTGTTTTACTAGTGTTTTCTATTAAATTGCTTTTCCAATTTTTCTTCCCAATCTTTTCTATCGTCCTCTGATTGATTCTTGTAGTTATCATACAATTTTGTATGTGCCCTACTAATTCTCCCCTTTTAACAGCTGCTTCTGTTCTAGATTCATCTAAAAACTCTACCAGAGCAGGTCTTTCACTTAAAATTCCACTTTTGCTTCCTCTTTGCCTGTAGTATGAGATCAAGACCTGTTAGGGAAGGCAGTCTCTAGTCTGCAATCCAAATGTCTTCTTGGCCTTATCCCACTCTCTTACCTTTCCTGCTTGAGTTATTTGTTCCCCAGTATCTTGATTCCTTTGCCAGATTTCTCCACTAAATTCCAAAAGAAAACTTGTCTTCATCTGTATTTAAGCGCAGCTTGGATCTATGGATGGAAAACAGAATAGTTACACCAGGACTTACCACTCTACTACTAGTGGACAGAGGCAGCTCCTAAATGCTTGATCCCAAGCATAGGTCCCCTCATATTATCAATGGCATGATCCCGGTTATTCTCATTAGAGGTAATATATAATTGTTCACAGCGGGATGGGTAAGGCAAGTCTAACACCAAAGGGGATATGTTAATTTGAGCATCAAAAGAGAATTTGGTTAGGTTTAAAATGGCCTGCAATGGCATGTAACCTAGTACTTGCCTATGAACCTATGAACCTGTGCTACCTTGGAAGTCAAAGCCTTAAATTGCCAGACCCTTATGCCCAGCTAACATCAAACCTTGCTGGAAAGAATGATGTCTGTGGCAGAGGGAGATTATTAACAAGGATCTGAGACTGGAGACCATTGAATTATAATGAAATTTCAGTCCAGGTTGCTAAGCTTCAAGAAATGTGGTTATGATTAATGGATACATCTTGGAGGGCAGCAGCAGAAATAGGGTCACTTATTTGGGAGGTGTGCCCAGCTGAAAACTTAGCTCTTGCAGGACCATTTGAGGTTAATCTCCTTAATGCTCCCCTCATTAAAGATCTTTTCTTTGATCCCACTGTTGAAGATGTCCTTTAAAGACTGGAGGAGAAGAGCAAGGCTATGCAATCCGTTCAGTAGATTTTTCATTCACAGAAACCCAGCAGAAACTGTTTAGTCAAGTCATGGATTCTATACCCAAAGAAAGACAAGCAAAGACAGGAAAGTCAAATTTAGGTGAGACTTGCAAGCAAAATCTAAAGAGAAGCCAGAAGGCCATCAGTGATATGAAACCCAGGAAGAATAATCATGCTTCAGCTTGGCTGCCCTCCCATTCCTCATACTCAAAAACTTTTTTTTTATCTCCTGTACCTTCCTAGATTATTCGGGGATGTATAGCATTATTTGTCAGAAAGGGTGAAAACACAACATGGTTAGCAGTGCATTCACAAGTGTTTAAACAAGGGTAAAAATTGTGGACAGCTGATCAAAGATTTGGGGTATTTCCTTAGTAACAAAATGCCAATTAAGCCTTGGCCCTCCTCTGCTAAAAGATCTGTATGAATAGGAGGTCATTGAGGGAGTACTAAATGCAGAAGAAAATTCAGGTTTTTACTTGAGGATCTTCTTAGTGCCTAGAACAAAGAGGGTACTCCGAGATGTGTCATGGATTTGTCAGAACTGAACAATTTTCTGATTTATCCCATAATTCAAGTTGTTAATCCTCCAGAGCCTTCTGCCTTTCTTGCATCCTCATACCTTTGTGGTCACCCTGGACCTAAACAATGCCTATCTAGAACATGTCCCATAGTCAATGACCACAGATGGTTCTTGACATTTGAAGCAGGGGAAACCATTCCCAATCCACTTCCTTGCTGCACCCACACTCTTTACAAAATGCCCTGCTCCAATAATAATCAGTTCCTGGATAAAGAGCAGGCATATCTATTCTTACCTGCAAAACTGCCTCATACAGGTAGGAGATCATGAAGGCAGCAAATTTCTTACTAGCATATTTTCAAGAGCTGGGCCTCTCTGTCAACTTAGCCAGGTTGAAACTGACTGCAGCATTGGTGGTATTTCTGGGGACATCATCAAAACATAACCAGGTTGAACCTGACCCCCAGCATTGGTGGTATTTTCTGGGACACCATGAGCCATAGCCATCACAGTTATGCTTAGAGGGTTTATTACCAATTTCATATTAGAAGAAACTACATGGTCCACATTCATCACCTCTAAACAGGTTACTTGGATGCCACATCTAGGCACAGGCAGGGTTTGCTTTTGGCATTCTGCAAGGTCTGTTGTCCATATCTAAGCATGGACAGCCAGCCACTGCTTGAAGGCTCTGGAAGTCGTCCAACAGATGATCACTGTAGCAATGAGTAATGCAAAGGAATTACCATAATAGTAGATCTTCACCTAAATTCACTTTTGCAGACCATATACTCAACCACCATCCCATCTTACCATTGTTGGACTTTCTGGGGTTAGGGTGGGTCCCACATTTTTCCTTTCAACCAATCTTCTGTATCATAGCTCTACCAGCCCCTTCTTTCCTACATGAATTTGCATAACTTCACATAAAGGAGCTTGGGAGCCTGTAGGGTGAGCTTGATTGTTGGGGGGTGGCCCTCCATGTGGTCCACTCATGATTTAGCACCTGGAGTAGGCTTTTGGTGCATCTTTGGCAAGAAAGAGTTTATATCCCCTTATATACCACCTAATCCTTGTAACAGAGTGGACATCATTTGGTAGAGGGCACTGAAAATAAATGTACTGCTCTGGAAGTTTATTTCATTTACTTGCACTTTGTTGACCTGTTTGGTCCCAACAGCCAATGGCCTCTTTTCAAGGGAAACTTGAGCTGGTATTCATCCTGACTGGGAGAAGTTTGGTCAGGCCACCAAGGAACTTCTCTTACTCTACGTGGTAAGTGCTGTGGGATCTCTTGCACCCATACGAGCTTCACCAACTCAGGCAGATGAACCACTGTTCTGGCTACCTGCTGGCAAGATATACCAGTGACAAAAACTGCAACAGCGAATTTACTTGACCAGCTAAAATTATGGTAAATTTCTAACAAAACTACTTTCTTTACATTAATCTGCTTTTATTAGTGGCTATCTGTGACATAACATTTGAAGGAACATTTGCATGCTAGGTTTGAAAGAGTAGTTGCTTTTCAGCATAAGAAATTTAGTTTTGCTTCACTGTTTCTTCAAATGTGAAGAATCGTACACCTATGTTTAACTAGCTGATGTGTTGCACTCTACAAGTTTTGCTTCACTGTTTCTTCAAATGTGAAGAATCGTACACCTATGTTTAACTAGCTGATGTGTTGCACTCTACAAGCTGATGACACTGTAGAGGAAATTCGTGCCATTGAAGGAACCATCGCTTTCACCAGCATTCAGTTGCCTTAACCAAACATGGTTTCCAATAAAATGTGATGACTCTACAATAAAATAAAAAATTTCACAAAAAAATGCAGTACTAAAAAGACTGCAGCATTCAGTAGATTTAATACCTGACAAAAACTTGTAGAGTAAATGGAAAAATGTTAACTTCATTCTTATGGTATCCTAAAAATCTGAGAATTACTTATAGAAATTATATAAGATTGTGGGAGTATGGTGGTATTAGCTTCCCAGATGTAAAATCTTATATGAAATCAATTCTTAAAACAGTTAAAATATATCTGTAAAACCCCATTAATATCAAAATGAAAATTTTTGTGTTTTCCTATTGCACATACCTCTAGATTTAAGGAAACTTAGAAGATGTTAATTCATTTAGTAAAAAGGAATGGATTAGTATTATGATCTGATTGTTTTGAAAAAAGAAAAGCTAAGTCTTCACAATATTTAATGAAAGAATGCAAGTTGGATGAACCTGCTAACCAGTTAATATTATCCTTCAATAAGAAATTAAATGAATTTGGGGATAATACGAGTGATAAGGACATTATTGCCCCATTGTATGAATATATGAATGGTGTTATTGAAGGTCGATTGACATGCAAAGGAAGCTTGTCCAAGCTATATAAGTTAATTCCAAATAATAATAATAATTTCCATGCTAAATTCTGGAACTTTTTAGAAAGTGGTGGATTGAGTGACTCAGTTGGTAAGAATAAAGCTTTGATACTTAAATCAGTATTATTCCTAAATTTAATAGCTTATAAACTATCTACACTGTATATATATATATATATATATATATATATATATATATATATATATATATATATATGTATGTGTATATATATGTATATATATATATATATATATATATATATATATATATATATATATATATTATGCATACCAAATAAATAAATATGATAATCAACCTGTATACTTAAATAATAAAGATAATATCTAGATATTTATACAGTAATAATGTCACATATCCAATAACTGTTGAACTTTTATCAAAGGATTGGAGATAGTTAAAGAAAGTCAATCTTTTTTTTTATTTCAAATCCCTTATTAGATATTGAACTTAAAATGGATGTAAATTGTTCAAGTTATGAAGAGACATTATTTTTGGGGTTTGAAGGGAAGGACAACTAATTTGTGATACAAGGAGCTAGATGTTTGGGTAGAGTTTCTTTATTTACAACTGAAAACCGAGCTTGAAATGCCTTTGTTCATGCTGAAATCAGTAGCTCCTCACAACACAATTTATTTGAGCTGTAATGCTGATTAATCAAGATTGATGAGGCATATGCAAGATATTTATTGATTCTGTAGTCAGAGCCTGAGATAATTAGTCCTTTTCCCCATGGCATTATGTGGAGCTGGTGCGTGTAGCCCTCTGTGCCTTCATGATGTAATAGACTATATAATGGACACAGGAAAGAAAATGCAAAATTTCGCAAAAAGACAAACAAAAACAAGTAAAAGCATAAAAAGATTATTTATTATGTGACACTTTCTCTGTATATGATTCTATTGGTATCAGAGTAAAATGAAGTCAAAGCACTTCTTTGGAAAGAAAACCTTGGCATTTGAGTGGAATTGTTGTTAATCTCTCTCCATGAAGGCCATTCCCTTAGAATCATGCCTGTTGCCAAATGGGGCAGCTTGCTCATCTGCAGTAAATCAAACTGTACCCAGAGAGTTCTCAGTATGCTATATTTCTGAGGTAGGGGTTAGTCTTTGGTAGCATTTCAGAACCTCTCTTCATCCCTAAACACACTATCAGTACAAAAGCTACTGCAAGATAACCTAAAAGAATTTGTAATTGTGGAACATCAGGAAGCTCCACTCTTTTGGAATATCTAAACCTCATAACAACAAGGGGTTCATAGGTAGGTACTAGAGTATTGGCCCTAGGGCCTCTATAAGCCTAGCGAAATAGTACTCTGGCTTTTGCCACCCAAGAAAATTATTTTCGTGTGCCCCTGTTGCAACCCTACTGATATGTTTTGGCTAGTGTTGTCTACATCATATAGTCTTTAGCTCTTCACTTGGAGTGCATTTTGAAACCTTTTCATTTTAGATTCACTTGATTTTATCCAAAAGGTTAGCAACCTGGCAGCAGAACAAAGCCAGATGTCCATCATGATCAGTGTGGAGTCTATCTTCACAGTGCTCCTGTGTCATTACAGCACCGATGCCATCAAAACGTTTTAAATTCAACAGAACCTGGAAATAGCTACATCACCGGAGACACTATTACTTAAACTAGTCTGGAAATCATTTCTGAACATTTCACAGTAGTTTCTTTTAAACAAACAAACACTGTTGCTGTGGGTCAGGTATGGTTCCCAATTTTGCAAATGTACTGGAAGAACAGGAGACTAATGCACATTATGAACTTGTTTTTCTGAACATATTGCATATACATTGGTATTTATGTTTTATAGAAGAAGTATCTGTCATGTGGAAGAAAAATCACCAAGAGATTGAACATTTTCTTAACTTCACTGGGGAATCCACACAAAACACTTGGAGAAATTAAAGTGGGAGAATCTACAGATTTCCTAAAATTCACTTTCATTCCTCTCAAGTTCTTAGTGGAAGAATATTGTAAACAAATCCAAAAATAATGCGGTGACAAATGTCCCAAAATATGGACAGATTTTAAAAATTGCTCCAATAAACGTAGAAAGGTAGTAAAATAACAATGTTTGCATTATTTGCTTATTTATTCTGACATTTGTTAATCGGGTATATCTGACTGAGTGATAGCCCATTTTCAGCGGAGGCCTGGGGATAAAAGCCCCATACGGCAACAATTTCAAAGAAAAGTTCAAAAAACGGTTGCAAGCAGAAGATAACAGAATTTACAGGATATTTGAAATACATACAATACAGCTTAGAATTTTGAGTAAATACATAGTAGCTGTTAGAGTAAAGTAGTTACATAAGAGGTGGGAAAATAAATTAACTTAAAAATTACTTCACTTCTTAATAGTGAAATAAATATTTATTGGGTGAAACTTATAATATATAAACATTATTAATTTTTTTTCCTTTTATGTAAGTTTCACCCAATAAAGATTTTTTGTTTTGCTACTAAGAAGTGAAATTATTTTTAATTGCAACAAGATTTGTTGTTTTGGTACGAAGCAAGTGAACTTGTTTTTATTCATAAAAATAAAGAAATTTTGATTGCAACAATATTTTGTACTACTGTTTGGCATTTAATTTACAAATATTTCTTACTACTGCTGCTTGGTGTTTTAGCTTAGCTTGAATAGCTCAAAAGGCTATTCTTTTATGTTTTTTCGTAGTTGTTTTCACCTGAATAGTTGGACCCTGTCCACTATCTGATAGTTTAAGCTAACTGAACTTCAGGGCGCTCACAGTGCTTCATTTCTAAGCTTAGGAGAAAAGAAAACCGTCAACTCCACGGCAGTCTTCTTCCTCAAGTCCAGCTACTGGACAGGTTAGAATACTCACTCATGAAAGAGAATTTAGCCAGGACATTTTAAAAAAGCCATGGCAGTGATGTACTCAGTAAATTCTGCAGTGATTAAAATCATTACACTAAAGAGCTGCTAACAGAGTTATAACACTGGCATTCGGAGAGAAAGAGAGAGAGGTCAAGATTTGTACACAGTAAAGCCAGGAACATCAAACAGCTGTTAGAGCATCCAGGCTCAGCCCTCTCACACAGCCTTAGCAGAAATCCTGGCACTTATTCTTGTAGAGAATGTAACTACAGGAAACATTTCAATAAGGACCACTATAGTTGCCTATCAGATAACAAGATGTCTAATTCAAGGTCTGCCAGCTGATATTACCCCACCAGTGTAGTTTAAATGACCATTAAAATACTTGTGACAAGTTTTTGTGTAGGCGGAACTCATTAGATGTTGGAGGAAACAGTGCAGCAATGTACCACTACAATTAGGAATAAGCATCAACCATCACCATGCACTTTACAGAGATGGTATTGCTTCAGGACCCCCACCATGCTTCTTTCATATGCCTAAAATGTTTTGCTACATTTAGCATGATTCTGGTGACTTAATCTAAACTGGAAAAGGAGTGGAACAACAACAGCACTGACTTAAAAGACGCACATCAATCAAATACCTTTTGCAGTTTTGCAAGTTTCCTCATTGTACATATATATCAGGTCCCTTTAAATTATGAAATTTGAAAGAGACCAAGCTGTTCTTTCTACCAGTGGAGCACAGATGTTATCCAGCTTAGCTCTTTCATGTCCTAATTATGGCTAATTAGACAACAGATTTAACATGAGTCTCGTAAAGTAAAGGTACCAGTTTTGGTCTGTTGCATATAACTTTAGTAATATTTTAGCTTTATTCATGGTTAATGTTTTGAATGTGTATTTTTGCATTAATGTTACTACTTTACCTTTATGTTTTAAATAGGTGCGACGTTATTTAATTTATACTGTTTTCTTTATTCCTAGCAGAGTCTTTAGTGTGTTTCTACTTTTCTAAGAATTTTAGTAGTGTTTCAGGAACAGTTTTCCTGGAGATGCTACAAGGATACTGAACGTAATGCTTCCTTATGTTTTGTGTAGATCCTGTTGATAAATCGTTTTTATTTCATTAGTCCAGGTTTTGCTAATGCCACCCATTAGGGATACATGAAATATGGTTCTGTAGTACCCTCACTAGGCCTTGCTGGGATATCTTATGAGTTTTTTTCCTCAAGTGGTCTGGTTATCTGTTTATTGCTGATACTTTTTTACTTTCTATTGCCTAGATATGCGTAATGTTAATACCCTTTCCTTTATTCTTCTCTTTATCTGTTTTCCTCCACAAAATTTCTATCACATTTCAAGCTTGATACCTGTACCACATGTTCCCTTTTTGGGTCTCCACGTCCACGTAATCCACTACTCTTTCTATTTCTCTCCCTTGCTCTCGTCCCACAGTCCTTTTGGGAAGAACTCCACAAGTTTGTTTGATTAAGCGTTAACTTGTACAATTCATTTTTAGACGTTTAAGATGAAAGTGCACTGTACTAGACAATTTGGATAATCATCTTGTCCAACAGGCCATCGCGTTCCCTTATATTTGATATGACTAATACTTCCCCTTCCTTTTGTCCTTTCCAGCTGTGTAGGCATCACCAGAGATATTATTCTGATCACTACAGGATGCCTCTTGCACTTTCTGAATGGCTGGAGGTCGTATTTTGAAATCTTCCTACACAACAAACACTTTTTGAGTTTTCAACAATACCAAATAATCACAGCCTTAAGGTTCTATCTAGACAGGTATTGCTACAGCCGTCCACAATGCATAACTCCCTCTCAACCTTTTCTTTTTCTGCTAGAGCCAGGTCATGATCAAATGGGGCCGTATGGAGGAGAATGAACTGGGGCGCCCCCTGCAGCCATTTTAGTGTCCCATTACTGGTCTTTCTTCCCCAATTACCATAAAAACTGTGCAACGCTGCTTGCATACTATTTTGTTTCTTATTTGAAATGAAGACAGAGGTATGTATTTAATTTAAAACATTTAATTTAAATAGCCTTTGTTGACCAGGTAAGTCCCAATAGGCTCATAATGTCTTTTCAGGGGAGACCCTTGGTATTTATACTACTAGGGGAAAATTTGGCAAGGGTATTGGGGAACTTCCTCCCTACTCTTTTTGATAGCTCAGGTGGATATAAAATATCGCACCTAACATTAACGCAGACAGATGGGGGCTCAGTTTAACATCTCATCCCAAGGACAACACACTCAGGAGTGCACCACCCAGGAATGCAACACCCTGCCCCTTAAAGTGCACAGCAATATCAGCACTCCTTCTACATGGTATGGGAGTAGAACCCATGACTATGTGCACCACAGGCAAGTATGCTACCTGGTGTACTAATAACACTGCTTTGAAGTTCTATAGCACAAACACTGGTGGCCATTTGCTAATAAAACAGTTTTACATTGAAAACAGATTTAGCATAAGCGCCAGTAAACTTCTGTCCTCTTGAAACACACGTTCCTTGAAAATGCACTAAAACTCACATTCCATGAAAATATATCCTAGTAGATTTTGAGGATTTTTTCATTAAGCAGTGAAACAACGTACAAACCAATAAAAGGCAAAAGTATCTATTTCAGAACATTTCAGTCAACTCGTTTGCTTGTACACAGTCAATACAGTGCTTGCACGTGGTTGAAAATTATGTGTGTGATTGGGGAGATGGTTGCAATGGCTTGCATCATATATGACTGATCAAAATGAACCAAAATACATTACTGTGGCCATAATTGATTTACTTGCTCATTCTTTACATAACTATTACTCTCCATTTGGTGGGTGTGCTCCCTCCTTTCCAGCTTAGCCCTGCTGAATTATCTGTTTGTGACTTTCTCAGCAAGATTTGACATCTACCATTTCCCATTACATCAAGAAAGAGATTATTTTACTTCTTTTTCAGTTTTGCTGCAAAGCATTCTCATTAATGTTTTTACTCTTTCTATCAGTATTTTTTATTTGCCTTTGCTAATTCGGATGCTACATACCTGCAGAATGCTGGAGGGCAGCTACAGAATTAATATAGCAGAAGTGGGTGTCAACATACCTCAGTAAATGAGGAGAAGAAAAGTAAAAAAAATAGTGTGTAGAAAGACATAAATTAGTGTTCCAGGCTAAGAATTAGGAAAGAACTCTTGTCAAATACATACCTAGTTTTTACATAATAGGAATGCCACGAGAGGCTTAGAACGAATTGTTAATATTTAGTAAATAGATAAAAGTGGTGAAAATAGTGGAGAAGAATTAATAAAGGACGTTTAATTAAAGAGGGAGTGAGAATAAGCTGATACAAGGTTGAGACATGCTTGTAAAGGAAATCTGTTGGTGTGCTAAAGTTTGATTAGCTATTGTGTTTTTATTGTTTGCTTTAAATTACTAGGCTGTGCAGGCCAGTGTTCTCCAATTTAGCTGGTGTGTTCTGAGCTGAGTGACTGAGCCCTGCTGAATTACCTGATTATGATGTGCTGCAATCAGACTGGACTCTTATCAGTCCATAATAGAACAGGGAAGTGATTTTAATTCTTTGTCATTTTTGCTGCAAAGAATTATGTCTTCACAAACAACTATGACTGTGGAACCTTTGGTGGGGTGTTTTCCCTGTGGTCATTGTAGCAATTGTGGCAAAATTGTCAAATCTAAGGAATTTACTAGTAGGAATTGCTCAAAGGTCTATGATATTTCATTCTTTGCAAATTGTAGCAGTGAATGGCTCATTTATTTGGCAACATGTATTTGTGGCTCCTTCTATGTTGGTCAAACATCTCGTCCTTTAAGACTACGGATATCTGAACATATGAGCAATATTAAAAATAAGAAAATAAATAATGCATTGTACAAACACACTTTAAAACATCACACTGCTAAATTTTCTTTTATGGTGATTGATTTGGTTAAGGGTATCAAATTTAATAAAACAGGATGGCACTCAATGTTAGATACAAAGGAAAATAAATGGATTACTAAATTAGGTGCTCTTTTTTCACCTGGATTAAATGAGCATTTTTAACTGAACCAATGGGATATGCTTAAACACTATTTAAGTTGCATTAATTGATTCTGTGTTTTTTGTCACTGAAGAAGGCTGTGCTTTTTTGCCAGCCGAAACCGGTCTGAGCTTTTTTGATGTTTATTCAACATTAAAGATTTTTTATCGGATCCATTTTGGTTGCTGGCTTCATTTTGGCTGTGTGGATGCTTTTGCTTTAGTTGCCGTGCAACTTTTCTTCGTGCAGGAGGATTTTTTGACTGGTGCTTTTTCTCCTAAGCCTTGAAGGTCTCTGAGGCAAAATCTACTCTTTAGACCCCTCAGCATTACAGTGCAACCCCACATACTACACCTGTATTCACTACATGCTATACTGGTCCTGCTGTACCCTTAAGTCAACAAAGGCCAGCAAAAACACAAGGTAACAATCTAGTTCTAAATGACTCCATAGTAAGATACAGAGATTCTCCACTCATAAAACTTATCAATGATTGGATGACCGTGAGCTACCTCTAAGGCGCCACATTATAGCAGCTGACTTGGGCTGTCAACACTTCACCTCAGATACTCTGACTTGGTCATTCTTTGTGTGGGTTTAAATGACTTGGGCTGTTGACACTTCACCTCAGATACTCTGACTCAGTCATTGTTTTGTGGGTGTAAATGACTTGGGAACAGGGAGGCACAGTGGCACATCGGATAGCATTGTCACATCACAGAAAAAGGTTTCCCAATTTGATTCTTGGCAGGGGTGCCTTCTGTGCAGAGTATGCATGTTCATCCTGTGTTTGTGTGGGTTTTCTCTGGGTCCTTTGGTTTCCTCTGACATCCCAGACATATGCAGTAGGTTGATTGGACATACTAAAGCCACCCCATGATGTAAACCTTGGCTCTAACTAATTGTCACTGTTGAGGTGACACCCCGACCCCATGCAGACCTCCCAACCATCCCGAATTACTCGGTTTTTACCGAGTTTTGGGGGCAAAATGAAGGGGTGCCACGATTCCCGATTGGCACCCCTTCATTTCCGATTTCTTTGCCTTATTTTTTTATTTTTTTTAATTTTCGCGCTGTTGGAGCTGACGTCATCACGTGCGCGATGACGTCAGCTCCGTCAGCACTACCAGCCAGTCAGAATTGAGCTCCTTGAGCTCGAGTCATCATTTCCGGCTGGCTGCAAGCAGTTGCTGCATTTGAAAAGCTTGCCGCCAAATCGCTAATCCTGTTAAAACAGAAACACTTAGCTGCCGCCTGCCTGCCATTCGTTTGGACTGGGACTTTATCACTTGTATTGCCCGAGGCCGAGAAAGAAAGCTGCAGCCTGCCGTTCATTCTGGGAGCCTGGGACTATCTGAGAAAATGTTGCCTGCCCAAGAAAGCTCTGCCATTCAGGACTGGTATCAGGTAAAGGTTTTCTGTTTATTTTAAATGCGAGGGCCAAGGACTGCTGCCATTATTCTCAAGCTGCTGTAGGGAGCTGCCATTCATTTGAACAATGTGTGTGTGTGTGTGTGTGTGTGTGTGTGTGTGTGTGTGTGTGTGTGTGTGTGTGTGTTAGTGTGTGTAGTGTGAACAGGAACCAGCTGCCATTAGTTTTCTGCTGTTTATTTTAAATGCATGGACTGCTGCCATTATTCTTAAGCTGCTGTATTAGGAGCTGCCATTCATTTGAACAAAGTGTGTGTGTGAGAGCTATGGTGAGAAGTGAGAACTGAATTCAATAAATGATAGCCATTAAGTTTCAGTCTTCCTGTTGTTTAAACTGCTGATTTAGCATAGTGGTATGTTGCACTAACTGTAGTGCGTGTGTATAGTGTTCTGGGTTCAAGTCAAGACTTGCCAGTAACATGCATGGGGGTAACACGTTTTATTCTAGCAACTTTCCAGAATTATACAAGCAATGTTTAAAATGTGTCCCTGGTTTTTAAAATGTGTCCCTGGTTTTTGAACTTTTGACCCCCCCCCTGAAAAAAACCCTGAAATTGAAAGTGTGAGAAGCTGTGCAAGATGCCTATGGATTTCTCTACTGTCATTCTATTTATAGTGTGTGTGTGGAAGTAGACTTTTTATGATGGAAATGTTCTGAATTGGGCAGTTTTGTCATTATTGGTTCATGCATTTTGTTTCGTTGCCTACAGTACGGCCTACTGGAAAAAATGTTCTTTCAAACAATACATTTAAAATGTGCTCTAACAAGTGTGCTGTATTATACAAGGAATATAACTTAAGTCAGGAAGGTGTATCAAATGAAAGAACACATATGTGTGCAAGGGGCCAATGATTTGAAAATGGCCCAAAGGTAATCTTTATCCCTTATTGGCCAGATGTATTTTCTTTGGATGTGGTGCAGGTTTCAATACTGTTTCAATGAATGTGATTTTCAAGAGCAGAGAAGTTTTAATACCAAGTGGTTTCAATACTGTTTCAATGAATGTGATTTTCAAGAGCAGAGAAGTTTTAATACCAAGTCTATTTTCATTGTGAAACAGTATCGCTTTATTTATCAGATGTCTGTTAGTGTTTGTGCATTGATGATGTGCCTCAAAATGTAAAAATAAAATCCAAATCTTTATTACAGAAGTAAAGTAGTATGCAGTTGCACACATTAGTGTTTATTATAAATGGGGTGAAATAGTCAGATAATGAGACATTGGAATGGCTGCAGGCAGGGGGACTCTGGTCTGGTGTCATATTTTGGTTGTCTGTTCTTCAGTTTGTGTTTGAAAGTTGGTATCCCACAATTCCATTGGAGTGGGTGGGGTTACATAATTATGTATGCAAATGAGATGTTAATCAGCGTACAGATTTGTACCTATTTTTCATGGCCCATGTCCAGATTTCTGATGTTTCCAGGTTGAGAGGTATGACCCCATGTGCAAAAATGGGAAAATGGGTTGTGGGTGGATGGATAGATGAAATGACTTGAGACATATTTCCTTGGATTATATGGAGAAAGAGGTACCTGACTGGGCTTTCTGAGTACATTTATGACTGGTATGCACCTAGTCTTTGGCAATATCTTACTTTCACTAAGAATAATACCTGAATATAAACAAATGGTTGGTAGTTGGCTTAGTGGTTGGTGTCACTTGATGGGGTTGCAGTTTCTGTCAGCCAGAAGGGAAACAGCTGACAGTCCTACCTGCTTTGCCAGGTATAATAGCCTGTATCTTTTGTGTATTAGGAAAAAACTTTCATCTTCCCATAATGCATTTTATAGGCAAAGTGAACCTTATTCCATGTACCAACCTAGCCAGACTAGACTAGAACAGTATGTAAGTTCTGTTCAGTGGTAGACTCCTCAGAGATAAACCACCATCTCTAGAAGCCCTCCATAAGACTGGAAGATATTGATAAGTGTAATGTCACCATAACATGGTTTCAGTACCAACAAAACACACCTTACCTGCCATGGGTTAATCCTCATCCTGTGCTCAGACTCCCTACTGAGGGTGCCTGTGTCACCAGAGGAAGGACAGCCTGAGACGGCTCGAGCCACAGTTGAGCCCGAGTACAAGTACTACTTAGGTTAAAGAGCTGAGAATGAGTTGAGCTGCAATTGCATGTTTTTTTCTTTTGTTTTTGCCTCATAGTGGAGAAGGTGGAATATTGATTTAAACTGAACCTGCAGGATGACGTTGCTTTTTGTTAGGTCAGATCTGCACATCTGAATACTGCAGCTGAATGAATGTCCAGTGAGAGAGATGCTTTTTTGGAGTAAGTTAAGTATGTAATACTTTATTTTTAAGAAAAGCTGTAGTTGTTACTAGAAGTGGCTAACCATTTAGAAGGTCAGTCCATGGATAAGTTAATTAGGCTAATCAATAAAGTGATTATTATTGTGTTGTAGATCTCGTGGGGGAAATAGAGTTTAGTTTCTGAGAGCTACATATTAAAAACAAAAGTTTTATTTTTTCTCTAATTTTCTTTACAAAGTAATATCAGAAGACTACATACTACATAAATATTTTCTTTTCGGTGGGTAGGGAGACACTCTAGATAGTTGTGTGTCCCAGCTAGTCAGTGGACATGAATGAGTCCATGAATAAATTTAAATCCATTACTGATACTACCATGCTTTTCAGTTTCTTCATGAGAGAAATATGCACCGAAAGTGGCTGCCTTGTGGGGGGGGGGGGGGTGCGCCATACAAGCAGATGGCAAAACACTCTTTGATGTGCTTGGTTTGTGTGTGTGTGTGTGTGTGTGTGTGTGTGTGTTGTGTGTGTGTGTCTGTGTGTGTCTGTACGCATGCATGCATGTGTTGGGGGGGAGGTGGAGTTAGTAATCTTGTCCATGATTAACATGTTAAACTTACTGTATTATTGTAGTCATTGTTTATTTTTTGATTCACTCTCCTCACCATCATGCATTGCAGATGTGCACAGAATATGGTTACCTTTTTGGAGAAGAGGTGTAGAAATTCATAAGGTCACAACACAGTCACTGCTGGCAAATAAAAAGGATACAGTTTGTGGGGTGGCAGTGTGTTTGTCTACCAACAGTAAGCTGAAACGGTAAAATTACTCTGGTTCTTAATGTTTTTCACTTTCTTCATGTTGAGAAGTTAGTGTGCAGAATGTGGGTATCATTTTTGTGGGGAATGTGATATATGACAACAAAGGGCAGTTATGGATGATATGGTTTGTTGGAGGGTCAGAATGTATCAAAGAGCAAAGTGGCCATTATTATTATTATTATATTTTTTTATTTATTTTGTATTTAACATTTGTTTACCAGGAAAGTCCAACTTGGAACAAAGCCAATTTTCAGGGGAAGCCCAAGGAGAAACGCTCCAGGCACATGTCTTTGTAACGTGGGAGGAAATTGGAATACCTGGAGAAAACCCACATGAATGCAGGGAGGACAATCAGACTCCACACAGAAGGCACTCCAGTCGAGAATGAGAATCGAACTCAAGAACATCTTGCTGTGAGGCAAGAACGTTACCGCTGCACCACTGAGCTGTCCATTATATTGTCATTATATATTGTAACAACTTCACAATCAAAGGTGGTATAAAGAGCACATTCAACCTGGGTAGTATATTTTGTACCTAAATAGCTTACTGAGTACTTTTTTATTGCTACTATTGTGGGATCTTACATCAAACTAACAAATCCAGCACTTCAAGGACTTGTGTTATCAAAGTTTAGTTTTATATCCAGTTTCTGCCTTTGGAGCTGTTTGACCATTTCTTACAAGGTCTGGACAAACTAATGTGCACTAAAATTGTCATTAGACCACAAAAATAAATAAAAATCACCATCCAAGGCAAAACATTTCTGTTAATTACATACAGAGTGGTTATGTATATGTTATACTTTTTTTCACATTTTTCAATATTAGCAGACCTATAACTAAAGAAAGGTGAAGGGGTTCTGACAGACATTCTGTTAGCGTTCTTAATTGAGTGAATGCCAGCAATGTCAGTGTAGGTTTGGCTGTAACTCTAGATTCTTGTTCAAGTTTGAAAGGCTGGAGGAGCATTCTTTAACCTAGCTGTTGCCCCGACTGTGTTCTCTGGCTGTGCTCTTAATGGACTCTAGGAGCCAAGTCAGACCCTTGTCTCAGCTCTGGCTTGGCTCTTCTTCAAAAGTCCCAGGCTAGATTATCTATATCTACAAGAGGTGAAGTTGTCTCCATTTTTCTCCAAGAATCCATATCTTGAAGAACTACATAGTTGTAGGACGAATAACCTTAAACAAAAATGGGGCACACACTGCTTACACAACCAGGATCCCTCTAAAATGCAGTGCAAGAAATGCAAACACCATAATGTGGGTGAAAATACTTTATTTAAAAATAAGTAAATGGAAATGACACATAGTACTATTTTGGGTGCTTTCATCTCTCATGGGAGAATTCATCAGAAATAATACAGTCTTTAACTTCACTTACTTTTAAACTTTCCAAATTAGGCTTACACAAATATTTAAAGAGACAGTACATTTCCAATATACCACTTCCTAAACGTAAATAAAGTAAGAATGTTTCGTTACCATCTACAGAATCTTATAAACACAATAACATTTAAAAAAAGCTGTACTGACTTATAAATTAATGTATTACTGCTAAAATATATATAAAATTCCCATCTTCATAAAATCACACAAATGCTCTTAAGAATATAAAAATAGCAATATTTGTTCAGATTCCCCATTTACAAAACTACATATGAGCATTTATATTCATAATTTTGATGCCCAAAGCTTCAAAACTAGCTGCAAAGACACCCTGGAGATATTTCAGCATTTAATCGTAACTGCCACAGTATCTCTTTATATTCAATAAGTTGTTCACATTCCCTCCCCAGGTTTTCTTTCAGCAATGTCTATTATAACAAAGGTAAATTTTGTATAAGTGACATAATAGTTGGCATGCTTATCCAATGAATTATCAACAATTATCTTCCTAATATCATAATTATGTTCATAAATTCATTTTCTTAGTGGCTTCTCATTCTTTCCCATGCAAAACCCGTCACATCCTAAACACCTTTTTTGTCTCAAGATACTCAAGGCATAGGCACAAACCATGTCATCCTCTTGCCACTAGGGGCAATAATATTTATATATTTTTTTAATCAGAATGTTAGGCCTAATGGTTAAGGTGTTTACCTCACAAACACAAGGTACAAGGTCTGAGTCTGACCTTTGAAAGGGAAATTGGCTAGGCTAAACTCATTACATCCGAGTGATGCCACCAGGTACATCTGCAGTTAACTCCTCCTGACACCTCTAAGCGTCAAATATTGCTTGTTCATATTTGCATCAATAATTTCAAAACCATGCTATGGGCAAGATTTTAAAAGATTTCATCTCAAAGCTTATACAATGGCAAACTCAACTGCATTAATATTTGACCTCTATCTAGTGCAGATAAATAGATATTATCTATGTTTTTTATGATATTAATTTATATAGATACAATTTTCACATTTTTCTAGATATTTCAATGACCAAATAACAGAGACAGAACTCCTTAGTCTCACATGAAAGCCCTCAGCTTGATGAATGAAATGCTTCTGGCAGTGTGTGTGTGTAACCTGAGTGGTTGCTGAGATATTCTAAGTTTACAAAATATTACATTTGTAATAGTTACTGTGTTTACTGTGACTTATAAAATTCAGATTAAGACCTAGAACCTAAAGAATACTACCACTATAAAAATAGTTTGTGCTGAACAGTTTGTCATTTACACTTCTTTCATAGCCTCTGTGGTTCTAGAGATATGAACATGTTTGAAATGTGAGGACAATAATTTGAATCTGTCAAAAGACTTGGGTTCCACCCATTGGAAGTTACAGCGCAAACTTCCTGAGCTCCATTGGAGTGAATGAGTTAAATGACCCACAAGAGTAGCTAGCCTAGTATTAAGCTATGCTCTATGAAGAACTGAACAGTGTGAGGCCACTTCCGTTGTATCACTTGTTTAGCCTGGTTCCTGAAATCAGTGTCAATACTCCCACAATTCTCTGGAAGATGAACATTTGTTAGGTCCAGATTATAGTTAGAAGTGTCCATCCCTGTTTTTGGTATCTTCTGCAAGACTGGCATACAATGTAGAATATTTTTCTCTGGGCAAATTAAAGTACATCTTTCAATGAAGCCATCAGAATTCCTCAGTACAGAATAAAAATATTTTATATACCAGTGGATGAAATATAGAAAAATACATGTGCAGTACACTTAGCAGTCTGCATACATTAAATGAACTGTTGCACTTTGTTTAACTGCATTCTCATTTGATCATTTATTTATTTATTTCACTTTGATGACTGGGGAGGTCCACTGGGCTCAGGAGCTCGTTTTCAGTGGAGGCTCGCGGAGAAAAGCTCCACATTGCATAGTAAACATTAAGATACAACAGATTAAAATTAAGCTTCAAAGATGTAGATACATTAAGATACAACAGATTAAAATTAAGATTCAAAGATGCAAATACACTATAAATCAGAGACATGATGTGGTACATTGGTTACATAGCATGTGAGTCATATGTTGACATGAGTGTTTCAATGGTTACATAGAATATGAGTCTTGTTATGGCAGTATGGCAGAACAAGTACAAATGTTGGGGGGGAGGGAAAGCAAACTATTTACAATATTTACATGATGTACATGAGATAACACTGAAGAATGAGTAATATCCAGGGGGGAGCTAAGTTGTTAGAAATAGGAGTAGTATGGAAATACAATTTAGAGTAGAGAGAGGAGAAGGCTAGATGGGGAAAGTGCAATTACACTTCCAATTAGAGAAAAAGTAGGAATGGAGTTGGGTTTTGACGTTGTCAAAGTTTTCTGTGGTTCGTAATGAAGGAGATAGAGAATTCCATTTTTTGCCTAAGGAAAAGGACAGGAGGTGCTGTTCTCCAGGGCGGTTTGGTTTGTAGACAGTGATTAGGTTTAGGTGAGCAGATCTAAGTTGCCTGTTAGGGTTGCATGGTTGTAGGATGTTGGATAGTGCAGGACATATAGTAGGGTTAATTAATAGCCTATGGGCAGTAGTAAGTTGGAGGTAGTCTAGATGGTTGGGAAGTTCTAGCCAGTTTAGTAAGTGGAGGGCAGAGCAATGGTAGGAGGAGTATTTGGCTTTCATGGTGAATTTTGAAATTGTATTATAACAGCTTTCCATTTTGGAAGAGATGGAGGCAGATAGGTTAGTAGAGGAGCACCATACATTAGTGAGGGAAGAAGGTAGGTAGTGGAGAGGGTTTGTCTAGTAGAAGGAGAAAGAGATAGTGGATGTTTCATGTCTCTATCATATTATTGTACAATGTAAATAGCTATTTCATCGTACCGATAATATCGAAACAACAAAATATCAAACAAACGGAACAGCAATTTTTTTCCCAGGGAAAAAATTTGCTTCTCCGTAAAAAAAAAAAAATAACTTAAACACAACTTTAAGTGGGGGACTTTGCCCCCCACACCCCCCATGTGGGGACCTGTGCCCCCCCACACCCCCTACTTAAATATACCAACTACGAGATCACACCATAGTGGAGGAAATGGCAAAGTCCCGAAGACGGCCCACCAAATTTTTTCGCTGGGAAAAAATTCGATGTTCCGTGACTTTGTTATTTTGCCATTTCAGCAGTATCGGATCGACTAAATAGCATTCACTATTTAGTCCATTTGATACTGTCATATAGACCCGATGTTTCTGTATAGCAGGCCGAGTTTTTGATGTTTTTTCTTGATATTTAGTTGAATATGGGTATCAAATTTTAGGTGTTCATCTATAGTAACCCCAAGTAGTTTGGCTTAGGGAACAATTTCTGTGGTTGAATTGTTATGGCTTCTAATTTGGAAAGAATATGTTCTTTGTGTTTCACTGTTGCAGTCATTACATTTGGGTTATCTGCCTGCAGGTAACCCTCAGCCGGCCTGAATACCAGAGTCTTCGAATCCTGTGTCGGATGCTGTCTCCTCTTCCATGATGTCAGGTCATCAGGGGTATAAAACATGCAGCCAACACCATTACACCAGTCTTTCTTGCCACGTGGGGGCTAAAGCAGAAGCAGTTCACAAGTGCCGGTTGGCCAAATCCTGAAATTTTCGTTTTCGAGGTTCAGAACCGAAGTCTTTAAAAAAAGCTAAGTACCCCGTTGGGGATCCTTTTTCTTGCTCTTAATCCGATGTCAGTAAAAGTTAACAATTGTCTTACTTGTGGAAAGCAAATACCTCATAAAGATTTTCATTCGTACAGCATTCCTTGCTTAGGCCCAGACCACGACATCCCTCTCTGTCGGTTTTGTGCTTTATTCAACCCCCAAACTATCCGTCGCCGGTTTGTTTTTGCAGCTAATTATTTTGGATCTTGGTTTAACTATCCAGAAATGTTGTCGGTAAGCCATCCGATTACCGATATTCTGAAAAAACATAAAGATAAAGACAGAGACAGACTGCATAGGTCCAAAACTGCCGACGACGCTTCCGCTAAGCTAGTCACCAGTTCGCCGGTACTCAGTGAGGTGCTTTTGCAGCCCCTGATACCTGCTACTTCAGATTCGCAGGCCTCTACTGAGACCCATTCAGAGTCTGGTATGCCGCGAGATGCTTCTTCGACTATGGAACCTGTGGATGTCTCTACCTTGGATGGGTCTGGAGCTGCTGTGCAGGCACTGGCTTCTGAGGGTGTATTCAGGCCTACTGACGTGTGTATTAAACCAACGCCATCTTCTTCTTCAAGGCCTAAAACTCGAACCATGCCTAGAAAACCGATGCCCAGACTGCATGGTCAGGCCTCTATGCCTAAAAAACAAATGATAAGAATGGCTGAAGACCTTATTACTTTAATTAGGGGAAGCCAACCTTCCCCCTCTTCTAAGAGACCTAGGACTGATTTTCCTGATTTTTATTTTGGTGAAACCTTGCACAGTCTTAGGGAGCATTTCCAATGGGAAAGCCAGGATTACTCTGACTCCAAAAAGAGGCTTAGGGAATTCTTACTCCTCCCTCAACACAGGCCTTTAGCTATCCCTCCTGTTCTGGAAATTGTAGATGATGCCTTCTTGGAATCCAGCCTGGCCCCAGACACTTTACCTCCAGCTCCCAGAAAACCTGACCGGTATTACAGAGTACCTGACTCTTACATGTTCCTCTTCAAGAATCCTTCTGCGGACCCAGAGACCATTTCTCAAGGACCTAAAGGAATTAAGGCTACCCCCCCCCCCGATAGAGTTTCCAGGGCCTTGGACAGATGGGGTAAGAAGGCGTACACTTCTGCTACTTTGGCCATTAGTGCCTTGAACTGCCAGTTTCATCTGTTAAAGTACCAGCAGCATATTATGGGAACTACTTAAACAGAAAATGATGTTGATTCCTGACTGTGATGAACAAAGAATTACAGGCTTTAATGCATTCTGATGAACAAGTTGGTAAACATACTTTGCAATGTGGTTTTGATTCTTTAGAAGCATCTTGCAGGGCTGCTGTCACTGGGTCTGTACTTAGAAGGCATGCTTGGCTTAAGGAGCAAAACTTGCCAGATCATGTTAAAGCTAAATTACTGGATGCTCCCTTAAACCAAGACCGCCTGTTTGGCAACAGAGTAGAAGTAGTCCTTAAAAAGATGGAGGAAAAAGCTAACTCTATGCAAACTGTTGAAGATTTCCAGCAAGTACAGCCTCCCAAATTTAGTAGGCATTGGCCTTCTAAGAATTGGTCCTTTCCAGTCTCCTCAGTCCAAACCCAGGAACAGCAGACCACCTAGGCTACAGTCTCAAGGCACACACAGGCCTAAACAGTGGGTGGCTCCCACTTCCAAAGCTGGAAGTAGTAAGACACCCCCCTATGGAAAACTGTCACAATGACTTAACCTTAAACCTTCCAAGCCCTGCTCAACTGCTTGCTCCCTTAGGGGGAAAGATTGCCCTGCATGCAAAAAACTGGGAACTCATTACCCAGGATAAATGGGTTTTAAATATAGTCTTCCAAGGATACAGATTCCACTTCCACACCTTATCAACCCCAAATGGTTGGCCAGACCTGCCCCCAAATCAGTGGGAAGAGGCTCAACAGCAGGATGTTCTTCGTGGTTCACTATTGCAGTCATCACATTTGGGTTATCTGCTTGTAATAGCCCTCAGTCGTCCTGATTAACAAAGTCCTGGGTCCTGCATCGGTTGCTGTCTCTTCTTCCATGACGCCAGGTCATCAGGGGTATAAAACATGCAGCTGACGCCATTATATCAGTCTTTCTAGCCATGCGGTTCCTGAAGCAGAAACAGTTCGCAAGTGCCGGTTGGCCGACTCCTGAAATTTTCGTTTTGGAGTTTCAGAACCAAAGTCTTCAACTAAAAGCTAATAAGTACCCCATTGTGGAAACCTTTTCTTCCTCTAAACCGATGTCAGTAAAAGTAAATAATTGCATTTCTTGTGGAAAGCAAATACCTCATAAAGATTTTCATTCGTACTGTATTCCTTGCCTAGGCCCTGACCACAACATGCCTCATTGTCAGTTTTGTGCCTTATTTAAACCACAAACTATCCATCATCGGTATATTTTCCTCTAAATATTTTGGTGCTCTGTTCAATTATCCTGATATGTCTTTGGTAAGCCATCCGACTACCGACATTTCAAAAAAATGCAAAGATAAAGACAGAGACATGCCGCCTAGGTCCAAAGCTGCAGACGACGCTTCTCTTAAGCCAGTCGCCAGTTCGCCAGTACTCAGTGAGGTGCTTTCACAACCCCTGATACCCACTACGTCAGATTCGCAGGCCTCTACTGAGACTCATTTGGAGTCTGGTATGCCACGAGATGCTTCAACTGTGGAACCTGCGGATGTCCCTACCTTGGATGGGTCCGGAGCCGCTGTGCAGGCATCGTCTTCTGTGGGTGTATTCAGGCCTACTGACTTGCATATTAAACCAATGCCATCTTCTTCTTCAAGGCCTAAACCTCGAACCATGCCTAGAAAACTGATGCCCAGACTGCATGGTCAGGCCTCTTTGCCTAAAAAACAAATGATAAGAATGGCTGAAGACCTTATTACTTTAATTAGGGGAAGCCAACCTTCCCCCTCTAAGAGACCTAGGACTGAGTTTGCTTATGATACTTCTGACCAGGATTCTGAATTTTCTGTTTCCTCTGATGTCCAGGATTTACCCTTATCTACCTATGAGGATTCTGATTCTGAGGACTCTATTCCTTCTGCTCCCCTCAGTGGATTTCTCTTTTGGTGAAACCTTGCATACCCTCAGGGAGCATTTTCGTTGGGAAAGTCAGGATTTCTCTGATTCTAAAAAGAGGCTTAGGGATTTCTTACTCCTGCCCCAGCATAGGCCTTTAGCCATATCTCCTGTACTACACATTGTTGATAATGCCTTTTCAGAATCTAGCTTGGCCCCTGACTCTTTACCTCCTGCTCCCAGAAAACCTGATAGATATTACAGGGTCCCTGACTTTCACAAGTTCATTTTCAAAAATCCTACTGCGGATCCTGAGACCATTTCACAGGGACCCAAGGGCATTAAAGCTACTACTGCCAAAAATCCTTCCCCCTCTGATAGAAACTCCAGGGAGCTGGATAGGTGGGGTAAGAAGGTATACACTTCTGCAACTTTGGCCATTAGGGCCTTAAACTGCCAGTTTCATATGTTAAAGTATTAGCAGCATATTATTGGATTGCATAAACAGAAAAAGATGTTGATTCCTGATTGTGCTGAAACTAAGGATTTACTGCATTCAGCTGAACAAGTTGGAAAACATACGTTGCAATGTGGTTTTGATTCACTAGAGGCATGTTGCAGGGCTGCTGTAATTGGGTCTGTACTTAGAAGGCATGCTTGGCTTAAGGAGCAATCCTTGCCAGATCATGTTAAAACGAAATTACTGGATGCTCCCTTAAATCAGGACCGCCTGTTTGTCAGCAAGGCAGAAGAAGTTCTTAAAAAGATGGAGGAAAAAGTTAAATCTATGCAAACTGTTAAAGATTTCTTACAAGTATAACCTCCAAGGTTTAGTAGACATTGGCCTTCCAAGAATTGGACCTTTACTGCCTCTTCCAGACCTTCTCAGTCCAAACCCAGATCCAGGAGAGCACCCAGGCTTCAGTCCCAGGGTACGCACAGGACTAAGCAGTGGGGGGGCCTCCACTTCCAAATCTGGGAGTAATAACCCCCCCCCCATGGTAAACTGTTTTAATGACTTCCTTTAAAAACTTCCAAGCAATTCTCAGCTGACTGCCCCCTTGGGCAAATTTTGCACAAGGAATCCCAACAAACAAGCTTGGAAAGTGGATGCTCTGTCCTTCAGCTGGAAAAACCGATCAGTTTATGCCTTTCCTCCTCTGCTCTCCAAAGTACTACTAAACATCAAACAAGACAGACCAAGGAAGATTCTGATTGCACCAGACTGGCCACTCCAACACTGGTACCCCCTCTTGTGCAGTGTGTCACTGTTGGCTCAATGGCACCTGCCTCAGATCCCTACCCTGTTGTCTCAGCAGAAGAACCAGATTCTGCACCCTTAGCTTCAAACACTGAACCTAGCAGCCTGGCGAATTACTTAATCTCTCCTTTACCATCCCTCAGTAAACCAGTGACGGATATCATTTTAGAAGCAAGGAAGCCTAGTACTAGAAAATCTTATGCTGAAAAATGGAAAAGATTCTGTGCCTGGAACCAATCTCAAGGGATGAGCACAGCAGTGCCCAATTTACCTCAGATTTTACAATACTTAACTGAGATGCTTCACAAGCACCTGTCTTTCTCCTCCATCAAAATTCATGCCTCAGCCATTTCAGCTCATTATAACACAGAACCTCCCCTCTTCTCTCATCCACTGCTCAAGCAGTTTCTCAGAGGGGCCAAAAGTTTAAGACCACCCAGGAGAGCACCAACTCCGGCTTGGGACCTTAGCTTTGTATTAGAGAAACTCACTCTTCCTCCTTTCGAGCCAGCTGCTACTGCAGATTTAAAATTCCTTTCTTGGAAAACAGCATTCCTTTTAGCAATCACTTCAGCAAGAAGGGTATCTGAATTACAGGCACTTATGGCAGTTGAGCCTTTCATCATCTTTCAAGCAGACAGAGTGTCATTCAGAACCAATGCCTCCTTCATACCCAAGGTGGTATCCAGTGTGGCTCTTAATCAGTCCATTCATTTGCCAACCTTCTTTCCTAATCCACAGAACAAAGGGGAATGGATACTGCACTCCTTAGATGTGCACAGACCACTTAGATTCTACTTGGACAGGACTAAACCTCAAAGGAAATCTGAACAACTGCTGGTGGCATTTGCTGCAGGGGCAGAGGGGAATGCTATTTCAAAGCAAACCATCTCTAAATGGATTGGCCATTGCATTCATTTCTGTTATAAGCACCATGGAAAACCTATCCCACAGGGGATCAGACCCCACTCAATCAGGGCTGCATCTACCTCTACAGCCTTTCTCAGAGGTGTCCCCACCAGGGACATCCTAGAAGCTGCTACCTGGAGTTCTGTACATACCTTCACATTACCACATGCCTATTTTTTCTAAATCCAGAGCTGGTTTTGCCACTGCAGTTTTGCAGGGCTTAATAGCTGGCCCTAATGCTCCTTAACTTCCTCCTCCCTTCCTTAGCTTTGGGAATCAACCCAAATGTAATGACTGCAACAGTGAAACACAAAGAACATAGTACAGCTGTGTGCACTTGCCATAAATGTAGATGTTTGAGTGTATTCACTGTTGCAGTCCTGGTTACCCTCCAGCCCCCTGACATCTCTTGGCTGTACCTTTCCTTCTTGTTTGGTGTATTTGAGCTTTCTGGTGTATTTGCTTTTTGATGGAGGTGTAACATAACATGTAATTGTTTCCCATTATGGGGACACCTGACATCTGGGGCAAGAAAAACTGATGTAATGGCATTGGCTGCATGTTTTATACCCCTGACGACCTCATCATGGAAGAGGAGACATCATCTGACGCAGGAATCGAAGACTCTGGTATTCAGGCCGACTGAGGGCTACCTGCAGGCAGATAACCCAAATGTAATGACTGCAACAGTGTATACACTCAAATATCTACATTTATGGTAAGTGCACACAACTGTACTTTTTATCAAGACGGGATGATTTTGGGGGAGGGAAAAGTAGTATTTTGGATTTGTTAGCATTTAGAGATAGGTAATTTTATAGTATCCAGTTCTCAGTGGTGGAGAAGGCAGTTTGAGTGAATGATTGAAGTTACGGGAGGTTGGTGGCACAGCAGATTAAAGTGGAGTTGTCTGCATATTGTACGATTTTCGTATTTGGGATGGCAGAGTGGAAATCATTGATAAAGATGTTAAACAGCATTGGGCCAGGAATGGATCCTTGGGCAACTCCAGTAGGGGTGGGAAGGAAGTTTGAGGTGCCTTTTCTCCATTTTACAGCTTGAGATCTGTCAGATAGGTAACTTGAGAACCAGGCTAGGGCATTGTGAGAGAGGTTAAGGTTAGCAAGGTGGCTTAGGAGATGAGTATGGGAGATTGTATTGAAAGCCTTGGAGAGATCTAATAGAACTGTAGAAACTATTTTTCCAGAGTCATGGGCATGGTTGACTATATCTAGGAATGAGAGAAGAGCAGTTATAGTGCTATGGCCAAGATGGAAACCAAGTTGGGTTTGAGAGATAAGGTGTTTTTTGGTTAGGAAGGGCATTAGTTGGATGTGAATGCATTTTTCCAATATTTTTCATACTGGGGAGAGGATGGCTATGGGGTGAAAGTTTGAAGTATTATTATTTTTACCACCTTTGTGGAGAGAATGTATAAAGACAGCATGCCACAGCTTGGGGACATAAGATTCCTGTATGGATCTGTTGATTAGGATGCTAATGGGGAGGGCAATTCCGTCTGCAGCAATTTTTAAGAAGTTAGATGGAATGTTATCTGGGGCATTGGAGCATTGTTTTAGTTTGCTGAGAAGTTTTTTTATGTAGGAGGTAGAAATTGGTTTAAGTTCAAAAGTAGGGGGAGAGTTGGGTTTAGAGGCTGGGGCAGAGTGACTAACCTGTGTGGGTGGGTTATTTGGGAAGGACTTAGTTAGTTCAGCTATAGAGTTAGTAAAGAAGGAGTTGAATAGAGTGTTGATTTCTGGATCAGACTTAGTAGTGTCAGGGCAAGGGTTGTTTTTGGCACCTGAGTTGAGAAGTGAGTTAATGGAGTTCCAGAATTGTTTGGTGTTTTTGGTGTGGTTGGCTTGGAGTTTAATATAGTGGGATTGTTTATCTTTGATTATATGTCTTTTAGTAAGATTGCGGAGTTGCTTATATTTAAGAAGGGTTTCAGGATGTTTATTTTGCTGAGAAAGTTTCCAGCATTTATCTCTGTTGCATACATTTTTTGGTTTCCTTAGTTAACCGTGGGGCAGAGTTGGGGTTGACTCGTATAGTTCACGGTGGAGTTTGGGAATTGAGTACATTTAGGAAAGCTGAGTTAAAGTAATCAACTGTGTTGTCTAGAGGAAGTGTTTTTAGATTGTTCCAGTTTGTTTGAGAGTGCTGGAGAAAGTTATAGGGTTGAAGTTTTTAAGGTTATGTGTATGTATGTATTGGTGCTGGTGAGGGGAGGAATGGATTGCTCGGTGGATGAAGGCAGGCAGGTGGTCACTAATAGAGTCAGGAAGGATGCCTGAGCCTAAGATGTTGTTAGGGTGGGTAGCTAGGATCCAGTCCAGGGTAGATCCTGGAGGATTGATTTTGTTAGGTCTAGTGATAAAGTTAGTAAATTGAGTACAGTTGAATAGATTGACAGATATGGCTAGATTCAGGTTGTTAATTTTGTTCCAGTCTATGTTAACGTCACCTATGCATTACATGTTTTGCTTATTTATTCATTGAAGTTTGGCAATCGTAGTGGGCTGGTTTAAAGTGTTCCATTTCAAAAATATCTTTTGAAGTACAAAGTGGTCCATTCAAGTGCTACTAGAAGTAAATAATCAATGTTATATCAAAACATTAAGTAATACTACAGGAAGGTGAAATTATGGTTACTTATACTGTAAGATTTGTACTACATGTAGTGAAAAAAAGTTGAGATGTATTCCTATGGGTATTATTCTTTTTCTTTGTCTAGCTTGATCATGTTTGATTATTGTAACAGTTCTTTGGTGTTTTGGCAACTTTTACAGGTGTTCATTGAGGATCAAGTTCTTGTAGAAAAGGTAGAGTTGCTTTAACCTATTAAAAAAAAAAAAGAGGAAGAAAAATTTATAACAGAGAATAGATTTATAATATTTAAAATATCTAAACAATGCACATGCACTGCTGGGGGTTAAATATAAGATATGTTTGTTTTGTTGTGATAAAATACTAATAAATAATCTCTTTATAGGTGAAGGATCTCAGCTGCATCACTTAACGGAGAATTTACAGCAGTGTGCTCATCCTTTGAGGGGCTGCAAGAGTCTTTGTCTCCCTCCTGTACCACACCACCACTCAGGACATAAATGCAGCCAGAGCACTGAATCTGACAATAAAACACCTCAGTTGCATCACCCATCAGAGAATCTGCAAAAGTGCACTCAGCATGTGAAATGCTGTGAAAAACTACATCACACACATGCACCACAGCTTCTCCCTGGAAATATCTGTAGCAGGAGCTCTGATTGTGACAGTGCAACACCTGAATTACCTCACCCAACAGAAAAGTTGCAGCAGTGTGGTCAGCCTGCAAAGGACTCAGCCATTCTTCAGCCTACTCTTGTACCACAGTCTCCCTCAGAACATAACTTTAACAAGAACTCTGAATGTGATAAAGGTTGTATTGTTCAGCAGATTCCAGTAATCCAGAATTCTCACACAGCAGAGAAGCCATGTAATTTCGTTGAATGTATTAAGAGTTTCGTACAAAAGAATGATCTGATAAAATATCAAAAGACTAAGAGTTGCATAGGGGAAAAAATATATACATACAAATGTCCTGAATGTGGTAAGTCTTACAGAGGAAAGAGTGCTCTCTTATATCACCAAAAAACTCACACGGGGAGAAACCATATAAATGTTCTGAATGTGGTAAGTGTTTTTCACAGAGCAGTGACATGATACGTCATCAGGCCATTCATACGGGAAAGAAACCATATAAATGTGCTGAATGTGGCAAGTGTTTTTCGCAGAGCAGTATTTTGATGCGCCATCAAGTCATTCACACAGGGGAGAAACCATATAAATGTACTGTATGTAGCAAGAGTTTCACAAGACCAAGTACGCTTAGAGCCCATCAACAAATGCACACATTTGGAGAAATTAAGAAAAAGGAGAAACCATATAAATGTCCTGAATGTAGTAAGTGTTACACAGCAAAGAATGCTCTTGTATACCATCAAAAGACTCACACGGTGGAGAAACCATATAAATGTACTGAATGTAATAAATGGTTTATGTGGCATAGTCAGTTGATATGCCATCAGGCTCTTCACACAGGGAAGAAACCATATAAATGTACAGAATGTGGTAAGTGTTACACAGAAAAGAGTGCTCTTTTATATCACCAAAAGACTCACACGGAGGAGCAGCCATATAAGTGTACTGAATGTAACAAATGGTTTATGTGGCATAGTCATTTGATACGACACCAGATCAGTCACACTGGAGAAAAACCATTTAAATGTGATCAGTGTAGTACTAGTTTTACACGGCAAAGTACGCTTAGAGCCCATCAAAAAATTCACACTGGGGAGAAACCATATAAATGCACGGAATGCAGTAAGTGTTTTTCACATAACAGTAATCTGATACGCCATCAAGCCATTCACAGAGGGGGAGAGGAAGAATTACACTCCTCTTTTACTGAGAACGTACAAGCCACTCTAGGAGGTGTTGACCATTAACTTGCATTCACAGCTTATGGGCATTTAAAGTCCAGCAATGACAGCTGAAAGGGGAAAAAATATATGAAATGAAAACCATAATGGAATCACCCATCATTAAAACCATGACAGAGAACTGTGAAAAGGGGTGGGGCCTAAGCACGGTATGGATATTTAACTAAAAACGCATTTGGTAGTATTCCCCATTAATTGTTCAAGCTTATCAATGTGTAAAGTACACTGTTCATTGATAAATGGCATAGAATTCACTATAAAATAGTGACAAACCACTTTACAATCAGCAGTAAAAAAAGAGGGAAATTTATTATCACAGTTATAAAAATCCAACAAGAGAGATTCCAGGGTGATTAATTGTCTCTGTTGCTGTTTTGCCTTTCTCTCAGTCCATGCTGTTTTGCCTTTCTCTCAGTCCATTAAGCTGTCTATGGCTAAAGCTGGAGTTCTAGCAAATGGCCTTGCCAAATGACATCTCACTTCCATTTTACGAATGATTTCAAAGTTTATAGTTCATCTGACAAGCAACTGAAAATACAACAAATGATTTGAAACTTTTTCATGTAATATAAGACAGACATTTGGCCTTAATGGGTTTAATGTGTGAAAGCAATATTTATCACAAGAAATCTGAAACATCAAGGGAAAAAGTCATAACTGGAGAAGAATATGGCATTAAAGACCTTTTATTCAGGAAGGGTTCCTGCTAGTCCAAGAGGCTGAATAATTGCAAATCCTATGTTGGTCCAATAAGAGGTATTACAACATGTCTGTTCAACAGTGTCTCTGTGTGTTTTCTTGTTAGTGGACCAACACAGCATTTCTAACTTTTTTCTAGAAAATGTGGATGTACACACAAAGATAGATTTTGCATAACAGAACAGAACTATAAACAGTTAACCATCTTGTTGCAGGCCTTGATATATTTATGTATGCGGATCTGTGTATTGAAAGACACAGTAATGTGTCAAGGTTGCTACATTGGAAGTGGTACATACATTACCCTATACAGGTAGATGAGATGCACTATGAATATGAAAAAAAATAATTCTGAAAACTAAGAAATATTGACCACAGTGGGTCATCCACTGCCAACAATTAGGAAAGCAGAGTCATGAAAACCATTTTATTAAAGGGCAAATCAGCATTTATTATCAAAATAACCACACCCAACAACTATACAGTCTTGCATACTAAAAGTAATCAAATTAAAAAATATGAAAACATTAAAGTAAAAACTAGACTGAATCAGAAAAAGGGCACCCAAGCAGGCCTAGTAGTTGCAGAAACAAGTGGGCTACTATAAAATAATTTCCAAACTTACGTACTTAAATATGTTATCAATGTAGGTAAAGCCATATGAAATGCAGAAGGAGGCGGTGTGGCTACGTAGTAGTGTACACTGATGATACTATGAAGAGCACCTGTGTAAACTAAAACATACAGTCAAAGTCTCTTCAGTTGTCTGCCCACTTTTTCTCATCACGGTGTTTTACCTCAAACAGACATCTGCTCAGTTACTTCTGAAGGGAAGCGCTCAACTAGTTAACCCATTGTAATCCTCATACACACACTGTATGCTATTAATGCTTTTTTCTATGATACTACATTTTTAGTTCTAAATGTTGATATAAGAATTTGTGTTTACTATTTTATGTATTTTATTTTTGTACTTTGTTGTAACTGTTAGCTATTCTGCCTAGTCAGACTATCCCAATCAAGACACAGAACAGCGATTTTTATTTCCCAGGGAAAAAAATCGCTGTTCCACAAAAAAAAAAAAAAAGGTCAAAACACAAAAGAAATTGGGGGGCTTTGCCCCCCACACCCCCCTACTTAAATATACCAACTCCGAGATCGCACCACAGTGGAGGAAATGGCAAAGTCCTGAAAATGGCCCAGCGATTTTTTTTTTTCCCTAGGAAAACAAATCACTGTTCCATGTCTTTGGGATTTTTAAGGTTTTGCTCTTAATGGGTCGATGAATCAGCGTTTGCTATTTTAAGCGTTCGCTGATTTAAAGGGAACCCTATATATATATATATATATATATATATATATATATATATATATATATAAATGAATACATAATTAAATACATTAACTGTAACTGCACTCTGTCTTAAGACAGCAGGATCCATTCTTAAACCCTACATATTTGGAGAATCTAAAAAAGGGACTAAATATTCCTCTGTTCCACGGTGATTCTTTTTGACATTACTGTTTTGCCTTTTACTCACTACATTAAGCTGTTCATTTAACAGGCTAGGCCATGGATATGGTTTGACATCATAAAACAATCCTGCAAAATGTCAGCTCAACTTATCTTTATGGATGATCTGAAACCATTAATCTCTGCTATCCCAAATTTGTTGGGAAATATCAATTTCAAACTAAAAATAAGAGCATCACTAAGTGCCCTTTTAACTTAATCTCTGGAGTTCTGCTATGCCTGTTGATGTGACCACATCAGTAAAGTCACAATGGTGACTGCTTGTGGTTCCTAGCGACACTCTGAAATGTTCTTGTCTTGTAAAAAGCTGTATGGAGTCAGTATGGAGGGTTAAAGGAAAACAGAATCGGACAAGAAATATTAAGCCAGTAGTACTAATGGATTAATGGGATTTATACAACATCAAGGCACGGAAAAACACATGTACACCCCTATAATCAGTTAAAACACTTACCATTAACAAAGCACAACCCAGTTTAGTTAAAACTGAATGCAGTTTTCCAAAATCATTAACGGCGATGCTGCAACTCATGGGGAGCCATTTCAGCTCGTGCCATGATGGTGCTATAAATTTATAGAGTGAACTGGCGAATGCATAGCACTTACAGTGCAGGTCTGAAGTCTGAACTGAATGCTGAAATGTTAAGTTCAACAGCGTTACTGTCTGTGTAGGTATGGAATAACTCCATGTCTATGTCTGCAATTTTCGGAGGTTTAAATTGTAGCGTTACTTTTATTATAATTGTATTAGCTTTAAAGTTACATTTTACTCAACTGATAATTTAAAGCGTTGTACAATGTGGACTGATGAGTAACAGTGGGCACAAATTTAGGGCAGAGTAAATGTTGCATTATGGTGAGAGTGGATGAGTTCCCAGTTTTCTTATATAATTAAGATAATGGCTGGAATTGTCTGTCCCTTGTAAATTTTGTGATTTTTTTTAATCATTGAGAATTAGTCACTGGATATTGTTGGGCATTTAATTTTCATAGGTCATATTCTTCAAAAAATGCAAGTTAATGCAAATCTTATTCTTTTAACAATAACAAGGGAAATATTTTAAAAATGGTCCATGATTTTGAACTTTATTCCCTTATTTTTTTTTTTTTGGGGGGGGGGGGGGGTTTCCCTGATTCTTCAGCTAGGAGATTGAAAACTTTGCAATAACGTGTTCATAAACTAGCATTCACTATGTGAATAACTAATGATTTAAAAGTTAATAACAAGATCATCTCTGGGTTGTTACCTGTTGTTGGTTTGTAGCTGTCTGGTTATTTAAAATTCTAGTATTCACCTGTGGAATGCTGACTGCCTGATCTGCCAGAAAGAATGGCCTGATGTCAAAAATTAGTACCCATTTAAAGAACTAAGGAAGTAATGGTCAGTTATGTGAAGCACTTTATTATGATTTCATGATTAGTAACACTCCATTTATACTTGTGTTCACGTTCATTTTCTTGTCCTCAGATCCATATAAACAGGTAAAGAAGTGATCAGTAGGATGTAAACTGTCAGCCGTAGTCAAAGCTTAATCTGAATAAAACAACTATTCTACGTACAATTTGCATAACTTTCGCAGGATTTCTTTAAATTTGTGTTCTTGTGTGGCAGCATCTCACAGTCCAACTGAAAGTAGGAGGTATTGTGCTATTATGTATACAAATTTCATGCTAGTTAGAAGTCCAGATTTTTGACAATTAGCACCTACTTTTCAAGAGCCTTTTTCCAGATTTTCAACGTCAGCTGGTAGACAGGTATGTCTGAAACTATGCAGGCCATTTGACAAGTAACAGAAAGTGTAATTTCAAGTGATTAAAACCTTTCCATATGATATAAAAATGGCATTTAGCTATGACAAAATGTGCAAAATCAGCATGTATAGCAGAAAAAGTGAAGCTTCTACAAAAAGTCAACCTTGGAGTAGAATGTCAAATAAAGTAACCATAACAGAAAGGCGTATATAAATGTCTATGAACAGATGATAACAAATTTAATAAGGTATATTTAAGACTAAAAGTAATGCTCACTGTTTTAACTTACAGGTGTGGCGTGATTGGCTGGCCCAAGAACCTGTTGAAACTTTTGGATAGGAATACATGAACATTTAATTTTGTCTGTCAAGTTCTATGTAAAAAAAAATAGTGTTTGTTAAGACTTTATGTAATTCATCTGTAGAAAGCATGGGCTTCCTAGAAACAGACCACATGTATTGGTCTGCATCTCTGGGACTGTGTGCTTATATGTTAATATAATCACGTTAAAAAACAGTGAAAATTCTAACCCATGAAGAAAACAAAGTCTATGATAACACCCTTGCTGTCCATAGAAAAACATTTCAGAATTCAATAGATATGGAAATCAAACAGAGGTCAAAACAGGGAGAGAAAGTTATTAAAAAAGAGAATAAAATATAGAAATCACAGCCACAAGAGATCAACAGTTGTAATGGCAAGCAAAAATCTGCTAACATGTCGGGCAAGGTTTGACATACAAATCTCTAAGGAAAGGGAACTTAAAGCAAAGATGAAAGGATAACCGTGGCACCTCATGGGTAGTGGGCTGCGCATGTTAGTTCACACAGTCCTTTAAAAAATCTGGAGATCTAGTTAAATTCAAGTTCCACAGTACGGAGTTAGAAACATTTCTACACCTTCTTATAGGGTATGATATTCTTTTAATGTATGAGGTGAGCTGATTATGCTCTGATATTCAGAAAAAGACGAATCAGTTAAGTACTAGAGTGGCATGAGACCTGACCTTAATAAATGTTAAGCATCCCCACTGCTTAAGTTGTTAAGGTTGGGTCTCACTCTAGGCGGTAAAATCTACCAGTACTGACCAGCAAAGACAGAGATGGAATAAAAGATTTGTTTCGGCTTGCTGTCCATCGGTAACGTATCCCCACTTCCTGTTATAAACTTAGAATGTTACTAGAATAATAGGATGCATGTTCACCTGTATTTTCTGAAGGATACAAAGTTTGAAGCTTAAATGTATGTCTTTATATAGTGACTTCAGTCCCCAGTAATTTTTTCGAAACACAAAACACCAAACCAGAAGTCCACCGTTCAAAAAGTGGAAACGTCGTTTATTAAAATACAAAGCTTTTGAATAGAACTTTTCTTTGGTGTTTCTTACACTGAAGAAGAGTTCTACTTGAAAGCCTTGTATTTTAATAAATTACATTTCTACTTTGAACAGTGGACTTCTGGTTTGGTATTTTGTACTTTGCATTGTTTTTACTTTGAAGGCCTTCAGCTACTTGGGAGGTTTGTTTTGGAAGATAATCTGTCCAAAAACTAGGAACGAACAGACCAAACGTATGAGGCAAAAATCTGGACAGCTGAGAGGCATGGAAGGTAAATGTAAACATGAGGGACTGATTTACACTGCCTTTCTGACAGTGCTCACTAATTGTTGTATGGCTTTGAAAGCCAGCAAAACACTTAGCATTTTTTTTTCTTTTTTACTGTGTACATGGAGCAGATAAAGCTCCATGCACTAAAAATAATTATGATCAGGTTGCGATCCTAATCTGATATTATGTTTTCTTGACATGGAGGTCAAGATTCACCTCTCTAGCTTTACTCTTGCAGTGAATTTCATGACATCCATGTTTTGAACACTTAATAAGTCGGTTAGGATCGCTAACCTGCTCACAGTCCTCTATATGGCTTATGGTCTGTTTGCATAAAAGTGCTATAATGTGTCATGGTTGTTATACTAGAGGCCATGCAAACATTAAAACAAACATGGCTAACAGGCACTGGAAATATGAGCTGCAAAGAATTACTGAAAGCAAAAAAAAAAGTAATAATCATGTGAGATTATACAGTACCAGTTTTTAAGAAAACGGAGACAAGCAAACCAGATACTGTAGTTGAAGGGGAAAAGAATGTAACAAAACAGCATTTCTTATTTAAATTGCTACATGTTTCACCTATAGTGTCCTATGCACCGAAAAACAGAAAGACAGTTATAAAATATCAGGGCATGCAAGCAAAAACTAGAGTAGTGTGGAAGTTGGGCACCCGTGCATTTCCAGTTGTAAAACAGTAATTGGCCTAATAAACAAAACGTTCTAGCAAAATATGTTATTAATGCAGATAACCTTGCATGAATTACTGAAGGAGGCAATTCTGTGTGCATTTTAAGTGCTGAGAAGATTACCTTTACCAAACATCAGAGATTGATGCAGAATTGATTTTATGAACTATTTTATGCTCTGACTTAGAAATGGTAAATATTATGATCAGGGTATTAAAAACCATAAATATCTGACGAAGTGAAGAAAGAAACCTTGTGCATACTGTAAATGCATTTAGTGTTACAGTGAAAGACATCCAAAACAGGGAAAGCCTTTTCTTCCATCACTGGCAGAGCCTCTCACGGAATGGCCCAGTGGCAACAATTTTTCCATGTTATTTGGATTCTGCTCTGCCTTTTTCCACTCCTGACACCAGTGTTTATGCCAGCAGTGGGCACTTTTTTCCCTCTTTGGATCTGTGTACCTACTCTGTTTTATTTTATTTATTTTTCCGTGACATATAAAATATAGTCTGTAAATCGGTGTCATTTGGCGACTCACCAAGGCTTGAGAATGAATTCCGTTCCAACTGTGTCATTCTCCTCCTTTTGCTGATCCTGTCCGTTAGGAATCCAGATGAACGTTATACAATTGTTAAATGCAGTTTTTAAACAAAAGTAAGAACTACTGAAACATTAAAAATATGCTGGATGAAACTGAAAGTAAGCACACTGAATACAGTAAGAGTTGTACATACACGTAAGTATAATCTACTGTGGAGTAAAAAGACTGACAAAAAGGTGAATCCTGAGCAACATAACAAGGATGATAAATTGGTAGAACACATAAAATAAACAGTAAATGGTAATATAGAAGATACAAAATGCAGTGAGGTAACAGTCAGAGAAATTGATACAATATTAGGAAAATCTCTTTACTGGAAAACCTCAGGTCTAGGTGCAGTGCCCAACTTCTGGATAAAGGTATTAACATCTTTACACAGTGGTATAACCATGAAAAAAATATTAAATGCACATCGTGAATGGATGCCAACTAAGAGCAACACTATCCTAAGGCGTATAACGCAATAACTTGCCTTCCAACAACATATAAATTATATTGTAGAATCGAAGCAGATAGAGTTTATACTATGTGAACAAAATTCAACCAGGGAAAGAAATAATATTGGACTACAAAAAGGGACAGAATCTAAACTGGACATGGATAAATTCCAAAAAACAAATTGAAACCATTCCACATTCATGGATTCTGGAATGGATATAGATGTATAAAATATACCCTGCATTGATATACATACATAGCAGTCATTATGAAGCAATGGCAAACTACTTTACAACTGAGTCATCATAAAGGGAAATTACTGTCCAAGGGATAAAAATCCAAAGCAGCATATTGCAAGGTGATTCTTTGCCGCCATTGCTGTTTGACCTTGCCCTTCACATATTAAACTGTGCACTTAGTAGACAAACTTGTATCTGTAGCTTGACTACCAGAAAACAACTTTGCCAAATGACATCTCACATATTTTTTCATGGATAATTACAACTGTATAGCTCATCAGACAAGCCATTGAAACCAGAATTTCCCTTGGTTAAAATGTTTTCAGTCAGCATAACAATGATACCTGTCTTGATAAATGTGCAAAAGCAACATTTATAGCAGGAAAAGTCAAGCATCAGGGAAATGTTAACTTGGGAAAGGGATGCGATTTAATTTATTTTTATTTTTCCTTTGTTGAGCAGATTAGTCCCACTAAACTAGTGGCCTTTTTTTTCAGGGAAGACTCAAGGTGGTATTTATACTAGGAGGGGGCATTTGGCTGGGGCATCAGGGAACTTCCCGTACTCATTTTGATAGGTGCTGTGGGATCTTTTACATCCTCCCACGCTACCACCAACTCAAGCAGATGGACCTCTGTTTTTAACATCTCATCCAAAGGACAACACACTCAGGAGTGCCTGTCACCGAGTACAATGCCCCCTTCCGGATATACTTTGTCCAAACACGTGACATGTCTTGAGCACCCACAGCTTTTTCTCACCAAGAAAACTAAGAGTGTAAATCATAAGAGCTGCACTGTCTCAAACCCTTGTCCCTCTTCAGAGCATCATACAGGTTGCTGAAGGCCGACCTCTCCAATACATACAGAACCTCAACAGATGCTATCCTCAGATTTACTGCACATCTGCAAGTCCAGATGTGGCGTAAACACAAACTCAAGAGGTCTTAGTGTCTTCTGCAATGTAAATAAAACATGTTGGTGGGACAGGTGTGTATCACAGGGCATTCCACTAGTTTGGAATCATCTTCCTCTCCACATAAAGCAAAGAACTTTCACTTTGTGGTTTCCTATGCATTCAACCAGATTATGTTTGAACAGATGGGAAACCACGCATTCATCCCTGGAGTAGCACCATTGTCCCTTATGGAAAGGAGTAACATGCAAATGCTCTGCCTGCTCTGGGGTTTTCGTATTTAAATTACAAAGGCTAAAAAACATCATGGGAATGCATAGCTAGGTTTCTAAAGATCTTTCATGGTCAGTAGTCTGATAAGAAACTGTGAAACTTAGATAGGTGAGCATTTTTTGTGGCTGAATATTTGGACAAAATTTGTAGAGCACTGTAAAAACAATTTGTACCACAAATGAAGGGTTGAAATGGGCACAAAGTATACTACAGAATGCCATATTGTGCAGACTGGAATAGACCAGTGTCCTCATAAGTCTGTAGTATTTGAAAGGCATGGCATTATTTGTGTAAAGGTGTATCATTCCAGACTTTGTAAAATAAAGACAGAAGTGAAGGATTAGCATGTCAACAAAAATGGCAGTGATAAGAAGAGAGTCTTACGGGGAATGATGCTAAACAACTCAGAAAATAGAGGGTAGGATGGTAAGGAACAATTTATCAATGGAATGAAACAGTGACTGGTGCCTCAGTCTGGTAGTAGAAGATACACACATTGAATGAAGAGCTGATCAGATACAAATCTGATGTACATATGGATTCAAAGATTGTTTCTAGACTAATGTCTGAGGGGGGGGGGGGGGGCTTTCTAATCCTAGCCAAGTTTTCCTGAAAGAACAATGATGTTCTTTATCTAACTAGGACAGTGAGGGCCGGACATTTGTAAGCCACCTCTGTCCATAATGAACATGGGGGCCAGCCCTGGTGTAAATTTCTTGTTCCCCCATCCACTGGTCTAGGTTGCCATAAACTGGGCAGTAGAGGAACTAAGATTCACATGGATGAAAACCTGTTCCATAAGAGGGTAGTCTCTGTGTCACATGTCTCTTACGTATGTTCTGTTTAAGTCACAGACAAAATTCAAGTCCCTAGAACTTGTATTTCTAGTGCTCTGACTTATGAATATCGAACATGGTGCACCCCTGATTGAGGACATATCATTCGAATCGACAATTCAGGATGAGACATGAAGAGCACCGTCCATTTTGTTACATGGGATTGGACTTCATAGCTATCGATGGAACAGTGTTTGCTGTAAGAACTGATAAGACTGTAGCATACTGGAAAAAACTGGAAATAACCGGAAGAGACTGGAATGAATGTCTTTATATTTTAATTCACAGAACTGTGCTGAACAGGTGCCAGTCTGTCCTTTATGTGACAAATGTTTTTGTACCTTTCAGAATAAAAGCCTGCATACACTGCAGTTTGGTTCAACAGTATCCAAATTAAATCTTACTGTTTCCAATAAAAATGCTGATAAACTGCAATAGACTGAATTATAATGTCCATAGTGTCTGCGCTCATTATATTCAGAATTATTTTTTTCTCCTGAATAATATAATTAATATTCTGAATGCTGGATATTTGACCTGACTTCTGCACTCACTCTCGAGTATCTGCAGCAAACTTCTGTGGACTGCACTCGCTCTCGAGTATCTGTAGCAAACTTCTGTGGACTGTACTGCAATGACTTTCTGCATATCAGTCCAAATGAACTAACTGAATTAACTATGTCTGATGCATCTCCTAATAACAGCAAAACCCTGGAAATTTGTACACTTCTCTAACCTTGGTTTCCACTATTGTTTGTACTTAATGTACTGCACATTCTGTTAACACATTTTATTTTTATCAGTATTTTTGACTGAAGGTTACAGAAACATTTCTTTCTGTTGAATCTGCATGTAAAATGAAGATATATGTCTGCTTTAATATGGCTGCACTTTTAGGCCTGTGCAAAGAGAGTACTATATTTATGTGTAATAAAATACAGTTAGTCTTACACCAAATGAGATACATAAATTTTTATAGCACTGCCCCTACAATGCAGTTGTTCATTCATCTTATGCCAGTTAAGATGGACTTGTTTATGTTGAAAATTAGACAGTTTCTCTCAATTTCAAGGCAAAGGAGACCAAATTAAATCTTTGAGCTTCTTGGTTAGCATTCAGCATGGAGCATGCCAATGTACAGACCGTTCATGAAACACCCAATATCCATTTTGCAAAAGTAAATCTAACATTTCAGCCCCCCAGGGAAAGATGAATCCCTGAAAATAGTAGTCTTCAGTGATGCTTTACATGGGAGCCTACCTAAAGGTGACTGTAAAGTGGGCATTTGATTGTTTTGACTGGAGAAGAAGAAAAACCTCACCTGTTTGCTAGCAGACACACACAAAAAAAAAAAGAATTAGAAGACAGGTAGACATTACCCTCTCAGGAGAAATTCCTGCTGTGTACATCGTCTCAACAATACACCTTTCACTTTCTAACTATGTTTTCTTATAGGTTCATAGGTAGGTATTAGGCTATCGGTCCAAGGGCCTACGTAAGCCTAGCCAACAAGGTTCCCTGGCTTACGCCACCCAAGAAAGTTATTTTCCTGTGCCACTGTCGAGCAGAGACACAGAAGTGATCCCTGGGGTGTATTTTCTTTTTCACATCCACTCATAAAGATTTTTCTTGAAGAGTGCTAATGAAGAACTTTGCTTGACATAGATGGGTAGCCTGTTCCAGAGTATGGGAAGTTTCTGGGATAGGAATCTATCCCTCCAGCATGTCGTGTTAATTGTGGTGACAAGGTTTAGGTCCCTAGAGAGTGTAGCTCAAAGGGATTGGGATATCTTTAGGTGTAGCATGTCCAACAGCTCTGGGTTTGACACAGCTTTATATGTTAGGCAGATATCACCTCGGAGGAAGCGATATCCTATGGAGTAAAGCTGGAGTTTTTTGAGACGGTCAGTGTACGGCATTTGTTTGAGTCCAGTAATCCTCTTTGTGAGGTACTTCTGTGGCCTTTCCAGCTGTTGCAGATGTCTTGTGAGGTACATTCCAAAAGGGGCATTGTACTCTATAATGGGTCTAATTAGTGTCGAGTAGAGGGGAACGATGACCTCTTTTTTTCCTGGATGAGAACCCTTTTATGATGAGGTGTGCCACGTAGAAGGACTTCCTGACTACTGTGGCGATGTGACTATCAAAGGAGAGACTACTGTCCACCTGGGTCCCAAGGTCTCTTATCACGCATTCAGTGTTAAGTAGATTGCTGCCTATGTTGTAGTTCATGGGTACAGAGTTTTTACCAAAGGGGATAACACTGCACTTTTTGGCATTGAGCTTGAGGCCATAGCTCTGACACCAGGCATCTGTCTCAGAGAGGCCCTTCTGTAGGATGTTCACATCATTTGGGGACTTGACTATGGCTCCTAGTTTGCAATCATCTGCAAACTTTGTTAGCCAGAGGCCTTCTGTGTTAGCCTGTACTTCAGAGAAGTAGATACCAAACAGGAGCAGTCCCAGGACGGAACCCTCTGGTACTCCACTTGTCACTGCTTTGAGGTCAGATTTGGAGTCTGCAACTTTTACAGTGTGGGTCCTGTCAGTGAGCCAGTTGGCAACCCATCTTGTGACGTAGGGATTTATGCCTAGTGAACTTATATGTGGTGAGTCAGGTTGTGACACACACAGGTAATCTGTGTCTCAGATAATTATTCTTTGCTTGAAGTAATTAACTCTACAAACCTGGCCACAGAGAAACAGATTTCATGTGGAATCAGTGAAATAAAGGCACTTATTCAAATCTAGAAAATGCACGGTGTCCTGTTGTCAGCTATAGAAAAGCAGTTGGAAGACTGCCTTGCTAGGAGGAGGCCTTTTATTACAGTATATTTTGTATTTGTTTTATGACAGTTTTTGTACCATATCTGTCTTTTTGGTAAAGACATTGTGCTTTTACAGCGGCTTAAACTGTGAACAGTGTTTTGTATATGCGATGTTCAAAATAATACATTTCACATGTTCTCAGAACTCAAGTAGTTTGTTCAAGTTTTTCTGTCAGTTTGCCCTTGTGGGGAAAAAACAGGGTCTATATTAGATAAACGAAAGTTTATCTTATCGAACGCTGACATTATCGAAAATCCCGGAACTTGAAACTGCAATTGTGAGGGGCTGCACCACCCACACCCCCGCTAAATATATATTCCAAATCCAAGATCGCACTACAATGAGGAAAGGGCAAATATTCCCATCTTCACTGTACTGTGATCTCACAATTCTGGTTTCGGGTTCTGGGATTTTCACTCATGTTAGCATTCGGTAAGATAAACTTTTGTTTATCTAATATAGACCCGAAAAAACACTATAGTTATAGTTGTAGTTGGATTGGGTAGTGTTTTTCAGGGCTACAGTATTGGTGCTTGTTTTGTGGTGACATAGGGGAAGGCGATATCATTGTGTTAGTCAACAGACCCTAAAAATCATATTGTTGATATAATGCAATCTTAACTATGAGTTCCAAAATCTGAGATGGTGCCTTTTTTCATCTGGGAAACCAAGGTGTCTGGGGTTAGACATTTGTCATAATGCATTCTTTGCCAGCATCTGGTGAACATGTGAAGTATGGGGCTAACACCTAAAAGCAGATGGTGATGTAGTACATAGAAATAGGAGAACATCTTATTGTACTTATTGCAGTTATTTTGTTTATCTGCAGGAGAAGGGTGCAGGGATTGATTCTGAGAAAGGAAAGGATGCAGAATAGAAAGTTACCAGATTGGTTTAATTTCCTGTGTATTGCACAATGTTTGATTGTACAATAAGTCCTTATTCTGTATCTTGTCAAAAATATTACCCACATCTTCCTCCTTGGAATCAATAATTTCCTTTTTTGCTTATGTGCATATATTTGGTAAGAGTATATACCTAATGTTATAAATAAGTTCTTTGTTATATTACTATGTAATTGTCTCACGGATCTTAAATTTTAATAGTTGTTATGCTTTGCTATTGATCTCTGTTTAGGGTCAGCAGTTTTTATTTTCATTGCTGTGTTTGCATTTGGGTTAGTTCTAGGAGTTTTCTGCTAATATCCATATCTTGAATTACCTGACTTGATATATGGTGTATACTTTATCTTGGAACTCAATCAGAAGAGCCAAGACTAAAATATACCTTAAGAAAATGAATCCATGTATTATCTTTATGCACAAGACCCACTTGAATAAAGCAGAGCATCTTAAACTAAATCACAAGGTTACAAAGTGGAAGGCTACGCCTCTTGTCCTGAAGGGAGGATGAATGAGGTGCTAACTTTAATTAGATTTCAATTAAGTTAGCAGATGTGGGCTCCGATATTTAGGGTTGCTACATTATGATCAAGGGATACTTGGATAAGCTTCTGTGTGCAATAATTAACCAGTATACCCCCCCCCCCCCCTGGCACCACAACTACAGAATGGTAAGAGTTTGTGGTGATTCAGTGTCATTTTGAGATAGTATTATTTCTGGGGGGATTGGAATACAGTGCTCAATAGGGAAGAGGTATAGTCTGGTTGAAGGTTTCTTTCTACTCTCCATCTTGGAAGGTTTGTTAGTAGATATCTGATGGTGGATACATATCAAATAGCTACAAACTCCCTTCTTCAGGGTACATACCATTCTGCACAAATCTGCACTTGCTTAACAACTGATAAGATTCTTGTATCCAAGGGACAGGACTGTATGGTTAAGGGCTTTGGTGTGTTGCCAATGATATTTTTGAGCACAAACCCTTAATATCATGGCTACTAGACACACCTTAATGTCCTGAGTACTGGAAAACAAATCTATTTATATGTATGGAGAAGAATTTTCAAATGGAAATAGAGTCTGTTTTTTGATGCATGGGGGTCTAGATGGACAATCCTTTATGACAGTCCCCATAAATGGGAATCTCAAATGCTCATTGATGATCTGGATTCATGAGTATGATAGTAGGATTCAGTAGTTCAGAAACACTGTGTACTGGACATTGCCTGATAAATAAATAAGATTCATGAGCAATGTATGAGGGTAGAGTCTAATGGCAACCAGTTGGCCAAACATAGGGAGAATATAAGTAAATATTTTAAGTTCAAATGATTTGATAATAAAGAATCGGAAGCTTTCAAATTTTGAAATCACTCCTAAATTCCAGAAATGTTTAGCCATCAAGATGCAGCATTAGGAAGAGGATCCATTATAGCGATAAAAAATAGTAATGGACAGTTGGTTACCGCCCCAACAAATATGCTGCAAATTTTTGTGGAGTATTTTAATATGATGAATAAGGAGGCAACTTGTCCCATAACTCATAAACAAGTGGTTAATGAATACTTAGATTCTCTGTATCTTCCATCTCTAATCCCCATTCAGATTAAATGGTTAAAATAGCTGATCTCGTGAGAGGAATTGTAACAGATTTTGTTTAGACAACCAAAGAGGAGATCCACTGGACTGGACAGTATTCCCTTGGAGATAAATATTATGAGGAAGAACACATTTGTACAGGCGTTTGAGTGCTTGGTAATGCATTCCTTGCCTCAAATGCTATCCCTAGGTCATGACAAAGGCTGTTATACTTCTTATGCATAAGACTGGGAAAGACCCAAAGAACATGGGCTCGCACAGACCAATTTTTGTCTTAAACTATGATGATAAACTTTCTTGGTGATCCTGGCCAACTGCATAACAACTTTCCTTTTTTGGTTGATACATTCAGATCAAATGGTATTTATTTAGGGTCATAGTACTATTTGTACATTGACAAGTCTGACAATTGAGGATCCTAGCCGTTCCCATTATTCCTTGGTACTAGATACAGAGAATGCTTTAGACAGGCCTCTGAAGACATTCCTATTTATAACTCTTAAAGTGCTTATAAGAAGTAATGACAGATTAAATCTTGGAAAGATGCAGGTTGTAAAGATTAACTGTTCCCCCTCTAGGCAACTCTGCAGCAGTTACCCTTTCTTAGATAATCAGAATCTGATAATTTATCTGGGGTGAAACTTGATTCCTTGATTGCTAGTCAGTGCAAAGGACTTAAGATTGGTGCACAGAGTTAAGACTGTGAGCTCTAGTCCCCGTGGTACAAGGTTTGATTCTTTCAGCCCTCATTTGCCTGTTGTTTGATCTTGAGCACGTCACTTAACCATGCTCCTAGGTCACTCCTAAAAATGTATTGTGTGTCCAGTGGGCTTAACTGGTTAGCAAATGGGTACTGTATAGGTGAGAAAGCCAAAATACATTTTCAAAAGTGGAAGGGGGTTAAACTTGGATCTTCCACAGAAAATACAAGGTATTACATGGCTCCTCCTTCCTTTACTATTATATACTTCCCATGATACCCCCCCCCCCACATAGGAAGTTTTTTGTTTCTATGAAAAGTCTTATTTACTACAGACTTTTTGTGGGAAAGCATCAAACCCAGAATAGGCAGGGATATTACTGCTTTACCCACAAAGTGCAGTGGGCTTGCCCTTCCACATATTGAGCTACACAATAATGCTGCTTAGTTGAAATTATTATTTGGGTTATTGGATGATAGCATGACTGCTATCTGGGCTAAGATCTTGCATATGAAGATGGGGAAAACATGAAATTCTGTAGAAAATTAAAAAGGGGATGCAGGTAAGTAAACTTCCCTGTGGAGGCATTAATAATTCTTGAAGTTTGTTTGGTGGGCATTCACAGAGGCCAAGACCATTTAATTGTGTCAACGAACTGCCTCTCATTTCTCTGGACAGCAGCTGGTATGTGTGTCAATATCACCATTTGCAAGTACTAAGCAAGTATTTTTATCTGAGATTATGAGATCAGCTCAAGTTAGGAAATTATCTGATGACCTGGTAGGAGTTTAAAACAGATGCAACCACAAACCATTTTGACCGTAGCATATTTCAGGTACTAATGGAAAAGATGGCATTAAAGAGCATTAGGTTCTACCCTGAAAAAGATTGGTCCTTGTGGCTCTAGTGCTGGGTAGCTACCCAAAAGGGTCAGGAAAAGTTGAGATAGACCATTTCCAAGCTGTATAATTTTTATGGCCCCTAGAGAGCACTGTATATTTAAATATAGGTTGCTATGGGAACATGAATTGGGTGTTCAGTTCCCCCTTGTGATGTGGGCTAGGATTCTCCTGCTATACCTTATGAGACAAAGTCAAGATGCTTCCTCCTTTTGGATGGCAGTGCCTTCTTAAAATTGTCTATATGCCATCTAGGATTGCAAATATGTTCCCTTCTTCCCCTGCATCTTGGAGATGAGAGTCAAGACTTGTGGGAGATTGGAGACATGTTCTCGGAATACCTGTTTCTTTATAAGTTTAAAGGGGAAATACAGCTATTATGTAGAGTGTTGTGGCCGGATGTAGCTTATCTCACCTCACTCCATCCCTGTTCTTTATAGAGTAAACCCCCAATAGTTAAATTAGATAAACAACAGTAATGTTTATTATGCACTTTGATGCTTGCTAGTAAAAAGACCATCACTACATTCATCTGAACTACCCAGATTTTCACAGAATATCCAGATTTTTTCTTCATATTTGTGGTCATTTCCTCATAACATTTGCGGTTTTCTGGAAAATAAGTGAGGATCGAATTCACTAAATAATGATAGACATTTGAGTTCCAGACTTCATATCCTTCAGAAAAATGCCTGGCAACACAAAACCTTTCTTGCAACTTTCTAAGTTTGTAAGAGCAATATTTAAAATGTGTCGTTGTTTTTGGGCCTTTGCTGCTCCATTATTTTTGGCTTTGTCCAGCTTCTTTGGGCTAAGTGGTTCAAAGATTACTAGAAGATGAAAAAGGAAGGATCTGCCACACGTTGCCAAGAGTATCATGGCTGAGCTTCATGGGGAGAACATCCAAGTTAGATATGCGAGTTGGGCAGAAGGCATTGCAAAAATGGACTCCATAAATCCAATATGTCCAAATGTATTAAACTAATTAATGACTTCTAAGTGCCAAACAGCTGGAATGTGTGACAAACTGAAAAACTGGATACTTCTTGGCTGTTACTGTATATTATATTTAACAGTATTTGTACTTTGATTTGTACTATTTTTTATATATTTACACTTTGTGAGGTGTTTTGTTTTTATTAGATTAATGTTTTTTAATAAAGTTTGTTCATAAAAATATAACACACTGTTATCTGCTTGTTGGCTGGCTGTGGATAACTGGAGGTAGCTCTACTGTTAAGGATGCCTTTGAAGGTTTTTTGCATTCCATTTCATTGCATTATCAAGGCAGGTCAGTTGTTGCAGATCAGCATAAGTGGTTGTTGAACATGGATACATTTCTGGACCTTACTTGCAGGTAGATAATCCTAAAATAGTTCACTTTTGCATCTCTATCCAAGATACAACTGCTGAGGTTCTGTCCCAGAGAGTGCCATGCAATATAGTCTAATCTAGTGGATGCCTTGTTCTAAAGTGCAGATCTGTTTATGTGTGCTTATCCACCCATGCCGCTTCTCCCCCATGGCGATTCAGAAAGTAAAGTATAAGAAGCCAAAAGTGCTGCTAATAGCACCCTTCTGTCTAATGGAGATGGCAGTGTAGAAGACAGTAATCCTGACTCAGCAGGAGAACCTCTTGATACAGTGTAGATGATCCTTGCTACATTTAAAACCGCAAACACTCAAACTTACAGTATGGATGATTTAACCCATTTATTCAACCTTAGGCTAATTTGCTACCATTTAAGGAGTTTCTCAAAGGGATTACACTTTTACGAACCCCTTGGAGAGTGAGTCCATTGTGAGATCTGAACTTTGTGCTGTGGAAATGTGCTCATACCATTTGAACCAGCTGTCAGTCTTTTCCTTAAGTTCCTTTCATGGAAACTACTCTTTTGGTGACCGTTATCTCTGCCAGTAGAATTTCTGAACTCCATGCAGTTATATGCAAAGAATCCTTCTTAGTCTTTTATAGGGACAGTGTTAGTTTATGCACTCATAACATTCATGACAAAAGTGACAGAGCTGACACAGAATAAGTGCTTTCATTTACTATTGTTTTTCCTAATGCACAGAATGTGTGAGGATTCTGCATTCTTTGGGTATTTGCAGACAACTGATATATACTCGCATAGGACTAAGGATGCCAGGAAAACAAATCACCTTACTGTTTCTTTTGCTACTGAAAAGAAGGCAACTCAGTTTCCAAACAGACCTTCACTGTATTACTTACTATTTTGCCCATATTAAGACTCTGAATGGTAAAGGTTAGGCCTCATTGTCTTAGAGCCACAGTAGACAGTAGTTATTAAAGGGGTACATACTCAGGCTGAGAACTGCAGCTCATCTGGTGCCATGTACATATCTCTAAACCACCGCCTGCCCACTTGACTCAAGACTCAATGCTGAAGAGTGTAAAATAAATAAATAAATAAAACCGTTCTCTGCTCCTGCGTCTGTGCCAAGGTGCCTCCTAAAACTGTAAGAAAGGTTACGAGTGCAGGAGTGATCCATTTAAAGAACACTGTACAGCTTTGTAAGAAATTTACCACAGTAGATGTTCCATGTAGGAAAGTAGGATCACTGTTCAGTGTAGTTTCCTTTCTTTCATTCCCCCTCTTTTTGGTTGGTAAAAGTCTATATTTCCCACATCCCATTCTTTCTCCTACACTTGATACTTTATTTTGAGGATCTCCTAGACAAAATCCTTTTTGGAGAATTAACTTTCTTAGGTTGACCAGGTGTAGTTTAGGGAGGACTTTCTGTAAGCCTGGAGACCTATTTAAAGAGAAGTCTGCAAACTCCCTAACTTGGGGGTTCATAGGCAAAAAGCAACTAAAGATGGGGCAAGCTGACATCCTCCTTTATATTGGTCATGTGGCAGTGTCTCTGGAACAAATGAGACTACCATGCTATGTGGAAGTCTACAAACATCTGCAGGTCATGCCAGATAGGCATCTAGCTGGACCTGTAGCTGAAGTTCAAAATTTTATGACCACAACAATGAATCTGCTCAAAAATTTTCCATTACAGTAAATTCCTTACATAGATGTGCTTTGCTTATGGGTCAGGAGCATTTACAGAGGCACAAAAATTATGCATTCAGTTAGAAAAGGAACTGTCTGTAATAGCACATGAGTGCAATCAATTCAGTGTGTGTGTGTGTGTGTGTGTCTCTATGCTAAAACAGTTCAACTAAAACAGACAAAAATGCAACAGAAAAGCGTGTTAATCCACAAAGATATGATAATAATGATATATAGAGTGGATAAGGGTATGTATGGCAGGTATACTGACTAGGTAAGCATATGTATAGTAAGTAAGGGTATGTATAGCAGGTATAAAGAGTGGGTAAGGGTATGTATAGCAGGTGTATTGAATGGGTGAGGGTATGTATAGCAGGTATACAGAATGGGTAAGGATATGTATAGCAGGTATACTGAATAGGTAAGGGTATATATAGCAGGTATACTGAGTAGGTAAGCATATGTATAGTAGGTAAGGGTATGTATAGCAGGTATACTGAGTAGGTATGTATATGTATAGTAGGTGTACAGAGTGGATAAGGGTATGTATAGCATGTATACAGAATGGGTATGGATATGTATAGCAGGTATACTGAATAGGTAAGGGTATGTATAGCAGGTATACTGAGTAGAGAATGTTTGCCATAGCAGCATGAAGATTTACTAAGGGAATAGGATATTGAGTTTTGCAGCAGTCACCAGTGACAGCAGAAAAAGGAAAATATTTCAGAGATATACTGATGTTTAGAAATGCAGTCACTGAAAGACTTTACAATACAAGCATGGCCTGAAAAAATCAGCACTAAGGAAATATATTCCGTTTTTGTTGAAGAATTGAGCTATGTCTTAGGCTTAATGGTCAGAACTGATAAAATAGTAGTTCCCAAACAACTGAGGATGCATATCCTTGAGAGAGCACACATACTGGAATCGTAAAGTTAAAGAAAGAGCAAGAGAGAGATTATATTTTAACCAGGAAAGTCTAAGTGCCATAAAACAATGATATAGAGCTGTGTGTCATCAAGAGAGCATCCCATAAAAACATTAAAATCATTTCAAAGGAAGAGATTATAGCACAGCCAGCTTCACACCATTCATGTCAAGTGCAGACAGATTTATTTCAAGTATGAGAAGTCATATCATATATATTATTATCCCAAGTCCCAGAAATAAACAAACTGAGACACATAAGCGATATTGTGATCAATCCATTAAAATATTTTTGAGAGGAGATTCTGATGTTATCCTATCTTCAAAACACAAGTTAGGAATTCAGAAGAGTTGTACCTGAGTAGGAATTTAAACTCATATAATTCCAGTCTCTACTATCCTCAGTCTAAAGGGTAAATGGAGAGATCTATCCAAACAGTAAATCTAATCAGAAAGAGAGATTTTGTAACAATTGTGGTATACAGGAATGTTCAGGTCCAGGGATTTGGTCAGTCATGAGTTCAACTTTTAGGGGACAGAAGGTTTTTTCAAGCTTCAGGTTGCATAATGTAACTGTGTAGAAGATGTCTGAAAACCAACAATGCTAGAAAAAAAATCAGAAAAGGCAAAAATTCTGCTAGAATTGTAATTACAGATGATTAGTAGTTTTATAGGTTGGAGACTAACAATTTTGAAGTTTAGTGAAGCGGTTGATGTAAACTCTTGGGTAGTTTGTGGGAAGTGTGGCAATCTATGTGTAAGAAGTCTTGTATAAGTCAAAAATGTTACAGTTACAGGATGAAGAACATTCAGCCAAGTAAACCAATAAAACAGTGCAAGTGCACCACTAAAACCTAGTAATCTTCACAAGCAGCCATATCATATCACATCCTATGTCAACAAAATAGAAATTGCTGAAAGTGTGACAGCAGAGACTCCTGAAAGTGTGTCTCGAAATGAAGCTAAAGTCCAACACAGATTATTCCAAATGCTAGACCAAATGTCCGATACAAACAACTCTTTATTAAGCCTTCTAACATAACAGTACCTTGTGACTGTAATGCTCTGCATCCTGAGGTACATAAAATAGCAAACCATGCAAGCAAACAAGTGAGAAGAATGGATCGAGGATACCTCAACAGTCCTAGCAGCATATTAGAAAAAAACATTTTTTTTACTGCTTTTTGATATATATTATCAATGCAGATTACCCAATGTGAATTACAGTAGGAAGCGACTCTGGGAGCATTGCATTGCTGAGTGTAATGCTCATTAAAAAGACAGAAGCAGTTGAGTTCATTTTATTTCCTGACTTAAAAATGCTTTCTTTTTCTGCCATGGTATAATAAACATACAAACAGCTGATGGAACTAAACTAGGGGAATCTGTAAATCTGTTTAAAACAATTAAATGTTTTACTTGATAAAGCCTTAACAAGCCCTCTCATCATTCACAGGGGAGTGAAATGCTAAAGGTAGTAACATGTTTGCACAATGATTTAGCCTTGAAAAAAATATTTATATGTTCATCCTAAATGGATACCAACCTAGCTAACAACAGGAAAAAAAAATAAAGGAAACAAAAGGTTCATCTTCTGTTAAAGCCATAACAGAGAGTTGTAAAAAGGGGCAGAATCTAGTGTTTTCATGGAAAATTTACAAAAAAGCATTTGACGGCATCCCATATTCATAGATTATGGAATGCATATGGATGTATAGGATGCACTCTGTGTTGATGATTTACATAAAGGTTACTATGACTCAATGACAGAACACTTTACAACTGAGTCATGGTAAAGACAAATTATCTTAGAGAGAAAAGTCCAAATAGGGGATATTCCAAAGCAATTCTTTATCATCACTGCTGTTTCGTCTTGCCCTTAGACCATTAAGCTGTTTACTTAATAATGTCGGCTGTTATAGCCTATGATTACATCTCAGCTTCCAAAAACCAACCATGTCCAAAGTCATCTCATCTACTTATTGTGCATGATTTAGAATTGTATAGCTTGTCAGCCAACCATTTGAAAGTACCATTATAAATGGTTAAATCTTTCTCATGCAATGTACAAAAATCACTTTTGGCCTTGATAAATCTGCAAAAGCAACATTTATAGCAGGAGAACTAAAGCACAAAGGAAATATATACCTGGTACAGGAACGTGAAGAAGAGGGCATGTATAAATATTTGGTAATAGATGATGGGTTGGCAATAAAACATGAACAAATGAGAACAGAATTTAGCAAGGAATACTTTTGGAAGACTAAAGCTATTATTGAAAGCTGTCTGGAAATCTAGGAATAAAATTCAAGCTATAAATCAGCTTTGGTGTGATTGACCGGCCCCAAAAAGCACTGGATCATTTGGTCATGAAATCAGTACAAATGATTCATGTTTACTACATGGTATATACAAAAAGCTGTACATAGCAAGATTATATATATCCCTTCATCTAAAGGAGTTAAGGATATCTTCAGAAGTGACTTTATGTGTAGGTATGCAATTCTTGGGACTACATATATATCTGTTGACATGATTAGAGCCAAACATAGTGAAAGTTCTAAACCATGAGGAAAGTATGTCTAAGATGACATCTTTGCTCAGATTAGCAGAAACATTTCAGAAAGGATGGGGATAGATTGATATTAAGCCAGGAGAGGACTGAAATCAGGAGGCAGCAGAAACTATAAGAATCAAAGCTAAACAACAACAGAAAGAATATAAAAAATATGAACAAAAGAAAAGAAAACTGGAGAGCCAAAAATGATAGTATCAAGTAAATAGAGCTGCTAGAAGAACCACATGTTGACCAAGATTTGATGCATCAGTGGTCGAGTAGAGGTGAACTGAAGTCAGAAGATGAAAGCTAATCAAGACAGCAGAATACATACATACATTATTGTTTAAACAAATCTAAAGAAAAAGCAGGAGGCACAGAAAAATATAGGTTCTGCAACACAAAACTCGAAACAGGTGCACCGTTACACATCTTGCTGCTGGGTGTGGGGTTCACTACATAAGACCAAAAACTCATAATACTGATGCCCATAATCCTGAGATCAGATACCTGAAAGACGAGAAGAGCGGAAGACCAGAAGCGTGAAATTTAAAATCCTGAACACTACACTAAACATACACCACACACATACACATACACACACCTTCACCCAAAACACAAACACACAACCTACACATCCTCCCTACTTAAATATTCTAACTCCAAGGTCGCACTACACAGACAAACACAAGAAAACACCACCACACACCTACACATACACACACCTTCACCCAAAACACAAACACACAACCTACACATCTTCCCTACTTAAATATTCTAATTCCAAGGTCGCACTACACAGACAAACACAAGAAAACACCACCCACACCTACATTCCCCTCGTACACACACATCACATCACAACACACACTTAACACACTAAAGCCCCTAACCAACAAACTCAAACATAGATACTTACCTGACCATCCACCAATCCATTCACAAACCACAACACCAGAAGTGCTACTTCAACATCTCTGAACTGTGGGATTTCGAAATTCGCGCTTCTGGTCTTTTGGTATTTAGAGGTTTCAGGTATATGGTCTCGAGATTTTGAAATTCAATATTTCAAAATTTCGAGATTATGTCGTGAACCCTGGGTGTGATACCCACATGGCTGAGGGTCTGTACACTGAAGGGCCCAACAATATGGCAGCACTGTTACACTGGAAGTTGTGCAACACTGCAACATAAAGGTAGCTGTGAAAGATGTTTCATGATTCAAGCCCATGCTTATACTTATCAGGGGTACCAGAACTTTTCAGAGATTTGGGATGCATGGCTAGGCTTAAAAAGATTCCAGTGGTCATTAGCCTAGTAAACATATATGAAGGGGTTCCTATTACATGATCGAATACGCATTCTGTTGAATGCATCTTGATCAACCATAAAAGAATGAAAAGGCAAAATAGAGAAGTGGCTTTTAAGTGAATTCTTTCCCTGGGAAAGAATTTGCTTGGCCACTTTCATTACTTTGCCGTTTTTGGCACTGTAGGGTGAGCTTGGAGTTGGTATATTTAAGTAGGTTTGTGTGGGGGTGAAGCCCCCCAATTTATGTACTGTTTTAAAGGTTTTTTTTGTTTTTTTGTTTTTTTTTTTTTGGAACAGCAATTTTTTTTCTTTTTCCCTTGGAAAAAAATTGCTGTTCTGGGGTTTCGACATTGTAAGCTTTTGCTTACATGGGGTCAATTTATCATTGTTTGTTTATTTAAGCATTCAATGATGTAATATAGACCCCATATGAAGTTATGAACCTACTGGAAACATGAACCACAAAAATGACTGAAAATGAAGACATACTGATCACATACAATCATTAAATACAAATAGTTAAGAAAGTGGATGCAAGAAAATTAGATATTGTAATAGAAGAAGAAAAAGGACAAATGTAATATTAATCATAGAAGTAGGTACACCTAGTGATTATGGTATCCTGTCGACTGAGCAGCATAATGTCAGAAAATGCTAGTATATGCAAGGAGAAAGTAGAGCAGTGTGGAATAAATCACATTTTAAATATGGTTTACAAATTTGCCAGCAATCTAATAAGCAGCTTTCTTTAACACTGCACCATCTGATACCACAATTCTCCCTCAAAAGAAGCTCAGGCAAGTTTTCTGGAAGCATCCCTTAAATGAAACTTGAAATGATAGTGCATTCCTTCATTACATTACCCTATCCCATTTCTATAAAGACAAGGATAAAATACCTTGCATTCCCACCTGAAACTTGTTAGCTGTCATTTCCTCAGCATCTCATTGATATGTTGTGTATTTTCTGCTTAGAAATGTCTGTAGATTGCAATGCCATTTAGGTAACCAAGGCCATGATATCCTGTTCTGTCCAGGTAAGTGGGGACACAATCTTTTGCTTCTGCTGGGATGTGATGCACCCTCCTCCGAAATACTGATGGAGCATTTTTCATTCCAAATGGAGTTTCTGTAAACTTGAATAATCCAAACAGGGTCACAAATGCTGACATTTCCGTGGTTGCAGGTGTCAAGGGTACCTGCTAGTAACTTGATAAAGTCAATAAATGTTAGATACTTAGACAATATCAGATGTTCTAAGAGTTTGTCTGTTCTGGGCATGTTGTATGTATCTGTCTCTGTGTAACCATTCAGCTTTTTCAGTAGTCCATATCCATTCAGTCCATATAGCATTTGGTCCATACTTCTTTCCTTAGCACCAGCACCAGTAGTGAGGTCTGGGGACTGTTGGATTTCTGGATTAGTGCCCACCCCCTGCTTCCAACATGCTTTGCAGGTCCTCTCCCAGAGTTTGCTTAGCTGTTTCAAGCACTCTGTAATGGGCTTGTTTGATGGGCTGCTGGGGTCTTTTGTCTACATGGTACTCTACCAACTAGGTGCACACTGGCTTACCAGTAATTATGCCCCCAGATTCCAGTAATGCTAACTGGATTTCTGAACATAAATAGGAGGTAGATGTTGGACAAAACTGCTCTACCTGCTGAGGTTTCAGACTGAGCCTCCACAGAAGACCTACCTCCAGATCCCTCACTAGTTCCCCTTGCAATTCACAAGTAGACATTAAGTACCATAACATGGCTTTATCTCATTAACATGGTGGAATTTGTACTTCTGTCTCCCACCTGGCAACACTAGCATATAGTTAAAATCATTCACCTTTTGTACAGGTTAAAGTGCCCTCCCAGACTGCCTGAGCTTGTTGTGTATAACTGGAGTATCATCAGTATCTGCTGACTTACAGAATGCCGTCTGTCCGACTGTCATACCAGACTTTCTGCTGCCATTGTGCCTGTGCCAGTTGCACCTGGACCATCCCCATGACCTCCCTATGCATAGTCTTGAAGTTTACTCCATGACATCACCTCTCACGCATCATAAACTAATTCCAGAGCTCCATCCCTGTGACTGTACAAAAGTGCCAAGGATGGCAATCTATGGATTCCTGGTGCACCTCCCAGTACGCAGAGAGAAGATGTGGCAGTATCCTTGTCCCACCACCTCTTGAACTGGTGTGCAAATTCCCTTAACATGGTCTTCAGTGTAGAGTCAAATCTCTTCAGCAGACTATTTTCTGTGAATGGTAGGGGCTGGTCTTTAAATGCTTTACTCCATAATGCTTACATAAACAAGTCAGTAGGTGTGATGTAATGCTGGAGCCATTGTCTGTAAGTATTTCTCTATGGAAACCCACCCTGCTAAAAATGTCTGCCAAAGCATTTGCTACTTTCCCTAATTCAATAGAAGACAGATCTTCTTATGGGTATCTGGTGGCATAATCCAACACTGCTGCCAGGATATATTTCTTACCTATGGAACTCTGGGTATTGTGAAACCACACAATATCCATAACTACCCTTTGAAACATTTACTCAATGGTAGAAAAAAGAGAACAAAGCATCTCTGTCTTTGTCTCCAGATTTGCCAACTTTGTGACACTACTCACTGGTCCTCCAGTAGCCTATTACATCATTTGCAGTCCTTAATCAGTAAAAATTTTGCATAAGCCATCTTTATTAAAATTATGCCCATGTGCTCTGTAGAAGGAATTGGCTATTGGCAAAAGAACCTGTTGATAGACTCTGGGTACTACTTCTCCCTATAGCTGTCCTTCAGTGGTCCATTTCCTTGTACGACAAACCTTTGTCCAAGGATATGTACTTCCTCTGCCCTTCAGTAGTAGCCTTCTTTGCTACCTCCCTCAAGTCTTGTAATGTAGGGTGTGAGAGCTGAACCTGCCCTCATCTACTCCTTGGTGACCCTCCACAGCCCTCCTTCCAAAGGAATTCTGCTACCCTCCATGAATGGTGCCTCCATCAATGGTGCCTCCATCAATGGTGCCTCACATTCTTGATGCTTATTATTACCTACTTTTCCCCTAGAATACCACCATACCTCTCAACTGTACCGATTTTTGCAGAATGTCCAGATTTTTGTCTCGCATTTTTGGTCCATTTTTCATAAAATTGTGTTTTTTTGGTAAATTAGTGGCAAATCACTGAAGACTAAAGTTAGAAAACAGTGGCAGACATTTGAGTTTCAGACTTCATACCCTCCAGAAAAAAATCATGCTAATGCAAAACCTGCTATTCTAGCAACTTTCTAAGTTTGTAAGAGCAATATTTGAAAAATTATCCCTATTTTTGGGCCTTTGCCCATCTTTTATATATGGCTTTGTCCAGATTTATTGCTCTAACTGGTTGAGAGGTATGAATACTACTTCTAAAGGGAAGCCCAATACCTTTCAGCTGCTAGGGACAATGTCCAATTTTCTGATACTAGCCTGCTTTTTCTCTGAGGTAGCCACATTACCAGTACTAGATAGAGGTGTAGGCCTCAGCCAGATCTCACCAACTGCCGTTTCCATGTAACTGCCTCCATGTCTGGCTGTCTCTAACTGCATGCACACACAGTACTACATTGTCAAAGTCATCCCCTTTCAGGACATTGCCAGGGATGTCCTCAAACACAGTCACCAACTGGTTTTCTTGCCCCTTCTAAATCCAGATAAGCTATGAACAGACATACCTGAAATGGGTTCCTACCCAAGACCATGACTAGAATGGATATCTTAGGCAAGTACAGCTTCTGTTTGACCACTGCAGGCTTGATTATGGTTATGTCTGAGGCCATGTGTGCCTTTCAGTGATGACACTGTACCAAGATAAGATACAGAGTTTTGTATTACTTAGATACATCTGTTGTCTGTACACAACCCCACCACTGTTGTAGCATTAGTTTTGCTTGATGCTTCTGAGACCTTTGTTCTCACCTGCCTCCCTGGTCAGCAAGATGGTACATGCCCTCTGTACATGTGCCAGAAACTATGGCTTCCCCCTTTTCCTGTGTAAACTGCTGTGGTGGCAAAGACTGAGTATGCATGTGAAGTGCTTGGTGGACCCCTCCTATGCCATGGCAATCTGCTAGCTAGGCAGAGGTCTCATTCCTCTCCTTGTCCTCAGCAGTTTTACTCCTGATCTGCCAACCGAATCCTCATGTTCTTGGGTGTAGTACTGAAGGCTTGTACCCATGCCAAAAGATCTGCAAGAAGTTCAGATGTGGTGACCTTTGATCTGCCAACCAAATCCTCATGTTCTTGGGTGTAGTACTGAAGGTTTGTACCCATGCCAAAAGATCTGCGAGAAGTTCAGATGTGGTGACCTTACATCCACCCACCCATCCAAGAAAGTGAGTTAATTTCTGCAATATATTCAGTGACAATATTGCATGCCTTTCCTTCTGCTCTCTGAATTTATTTCTGCACATACCTAGCATCAGTTTAAAATGCAAGCAAACTTTAGCATACATTAAAAGAGCAGTATATGTAGGTTTAGTAACTGCATGCATTGTTTTATCCACGAGGAAAGGAGTTAAACATTTCAACCATTGCTGTCGGTCAACTTTGAGCTGACTACACACCCTTTCAAAAGCCCTTATAAAACAATCAACATCATGCCCCCCTTTATTACTCAGGTACCTATGCTGTACTAGCCTGGGCTTCTGTGGTGTGGCTTTCTTTCTCCCATAACTCCAATGTCTCTTGGTGAAGGTCGATCATTTCTAACTAATGCTGGTGCTGCCTTTTTTCTTTTTTATTTTCTTTGGGTTATTCCCACTAGGCTAGTGGCCTCTTCCAGGGGAGACCAGACAATGTATTTAAAACAGTCAGGCTTATAGCCAGTCAGCATACCTTTCTGTCCCTGATTTTGCAAAACATTCCTGATTTTGCTATATGTTTTTGCCCTGCCCCCTGTATAACCTTAGATTTTTCTGGTAAATTGATGAGGCTTACAGTCAGTCAATAATGCCCGATATTAAAGTTTCATACTTTCTGTTGATTAGGAGATTTATATTGATGCAAAACCTATTGTGCCATTTTCCTTTTAAGTGAATTAGAATAATATTTAAAACAATGGCCCTGGTTTTAGAGTTTACCCCCCCCCCCCATTATTTTTGGATTTGTCTAGAATTTTTGAGCAGCAAAGCTCACGAGAAGGTAATTGCAGTGATTAGAGTTTCAAAAGTTCTTATTGTTTCTCCCGGTTTCATTTCTCCAAGTCTTTTCGGGTTTCTAACGCCATGACAGGAAAGGACCACATTCGCAAGTTAAAGTATGACTGAAGTTCTTTAAATTAGTATTGTTTTAATATTTTATATTAGTCAAAAGTGAACTTTGCAGCATTTGCAATATGCCCAGAATTGATTCCTTCTGCAATTCACATGGTCGTGAAGTTACATGTATCAGTAGCATATCTAAGTACGACTGTAAATTATTTAGTTTAAAATATTAAAAACAATTTAATTGTTCAACCTCAGTGTCATTTCCACAGATACCCAAATGGAAACCACATCTCTAAGAAGTTATGTCTAATTTTTTGGCAGGATTAATAAGTGTAGCATCTTTCATTAAATGGTCTTTAATGGGAAGGTTGGCAGAATGGTTACGGTGTTTACCTTACAGACAAAAGGTGCAGAGTTTGATTCTCACATGGGGTAATTGGCTAGGCTTAAAATGGGGTAATTGGCTAGGCTTAAAATGCCCACAAGGGCAGTTAGCCAAGGGGTAATCTATGAACCTATGAATCTGTGTAAGAAGGCCTATGATTGGGAAACTTCCTAAGCATAAAAAGATGTAAATATTTATAAAAGTTAAATTCTATAACTGTGCGAGCAGCATCCTCCTCATGGCTGTTCATGCAGTGCTTAACCTCATAACCAATACAGAAATACAGAAATATCACTGTGTTTGATAAGTCTGACAGTAGCTGCAGGTCTCAGAAATCTGCCATCATCCTGCTGAAGTACTTTATGCACAATGGCATTCATGTTCAGAAATCTGCCATCATCCTGCTGAAGTACTTTATGAACAATGGCATTCATGTTAGTAGATGACCTTCTGAGTTCTGAAGCTGAATGTTGAACTCAATCAAGTAAAGGCTACAGTGCATACTCGAGAAACATAGAAACTATATGCAATTCATGATTCAGCAGCTGCTTGAAAATTAAGTTTAGCAGACTGTGGCTATACAGACAAAAATATGAATTTAGGGCTGACTACATGTCTAGGATGCTGCTAATGACCTTCCCAGTACTTGGTGCATGCCTAATAATTTTGATTGGGCCATATATAAACAAAATGGTGATTTATGATGATCGGCAGCAGCTTTGTTCTGTTTATGAGGTCCCAGAACATCCTTTGCAATGCAGGCGGCCTTTGTTGCTATGCATGTCATTTTCCTGAGAACATCTTGATCCTGTCCACATTCCAGTACATTCTGTACAATGTAGGCTGCCTTTGTTGCTCTGCTTGTTATTTTCCTGAGAACATCTTGATCCTCTCCACATTCCAGAACATTCTGTACAATGTAGGCTGCCTTTGTTGCTCCACATGTCATTTTCCTGAGAACATCTTGACCCTCTCCACATTCCATAGGTTCATAGGTTCATAGTTAGGTACTGGACTATCTGCCCGAAGGCATATATTAGCCCAGCCACGTTGTGCGGTATTCACCACCCCTTTGGTTAGTTCCCTAGGCCCTTGATCTAGCAGCTAGTACCCTTGGCCCCTAACTAGTAGAGCTGTTGGTATGATCCCTGGTGTGAACTTTCTGTTACCCATCCACTCATCAAGGTTCCTCTTGAAGAGTGATAGTGAGGGGCTCTGTCTTATGTAGATCGGGACCTTGTTCCATAGCAAAGGAAGTCTTTGCGAATGGAATCTATCCCTCCAGCATGTTCTATTCATTGTTGTGCTGAGGTTTATATCCTTAGAGCATGTAGCTCGAGTAGATTTGGTTTTGCTAAGATGGAGCATGTTCAACACTTCTGGGTTGGACATGGCTCTGTATTTTAGACAGAGATCGCCTCTGAGAAGGCGGTATGCAACAGAAAAAAGACTTAGTTTTTTCAATCGTGCTGCATAGGGCAACTGTTTGAGGCCAGTAATCCTCTTAGTGAGGTACCTCTGTGGTCTCTCCAGCTGCTGGAGATGCCTAGCCAGGTACATACCAATTGGTGCATTGTACTCAATAATGGGTCTGATGAGGGAAGAGGGAAGAGTAGAGGGGCACTACTACATCCTTAGATCTTGATGCAAACCCTTTTGTGATCAGATGGGTCACATAGAAGGATTTTCTAACCACCTTGGCAACATGGTTATCAAAGGAAAGCTAACTATCTACTTGGGTCCCTAGATCCCTTATTACTACTTCAGATTTCAGGGGGTTACCTCCTATGTGGTAGTTTGCAGGTACTCTGTTTTTTCCAAAGGGTATTACTACGCATTTTTTAGCATTTAGTTTGAGACCATGGCTTTGACACCATGCATTAAGGCCCTTCTGGAGGATATCCATGTCGGCAGGAGACTCTATTATAGCACCAAGTTTGCAGTAGTCCACAAACTTGGTCAGCCACAGCCCTTCAGTGTTTGCCTGTACTTCAGAGAAGTATATGCCAAACAGGAGGGGCCCCTGGACAGAGCCCTGAGGCACACCGTTCGTTACTGGTCTGGATTCGGACATAGATCCCGCCACTCTTACTATGTGGGATCTGTCTGAGAGCCAGTTTGCGATCCATCTTGTGACGTAATGGTTTATGCCCAGGTTGGTGAGTTTATCAATAATACCCGAATGGGGAATGGTGTCAAATGCTTTAGCAAGGTCAAGATAAGCCGTGTGTACCTCCTTTCCCTTATCTATAGCCTGAGTAACTGTCTCAAAGAAGTCCACCAGGTTCAGGAGGCATGATCTGCCCTTGATGAAGCTGAACTGTGTGGGGTCAAGTGTTTGGAGGTTCCCAATCTCTCCATTTATGAGTTCCATAATGATTCGCTCCATTGCCTTACAGATCAGACTGGTCAGGCTTATCGGTCGGTAGTTCCCAGGGTCAGTTGTGGGCCCACTCTTGTGCAGCAGAACCACCATTGCTGTGCGCCATTCTATGGGCACATATCCTGTCGAGAGGCTGAGACTGAACAGGGTATTCAGATGCAGGGTTAATTCATTTTGGAGCTCGCGTATGACACAGCCCGGGACACCATCTGGTCCCATGGAGGCAGTGATTTTAGCTTTAGATAGAGCCTTATTAACCAACGTATCAGTAATAATTGGAGTTACACAATCCCCTGGAATAGTAATAGACCTGTAGGTGGTGAGGGGGGGGGAGAAATTTGCACTGAACCTGTCAGCCATGATGTTGGCAATGTCAGTGGGTTCAGTGTATTTTGTTTCATTCTGTACTAGCTCAAAACAGACCTGAGCATTGCCATTTAAGTTTTTGACATAACCATAGAAGGCCTTATGGTTATCCAGAACATTCTGTACAATATAGGCTACCTTTGTTGCTCCGCATGTCATTTTCCAGAGAACATCTTGATCCTGTTCATGTTTTTCATAAAGATGTGCCCTCCTGCTGCAAAAGGCAAGTTGTGTTTAACGAGGAATAACACAAAACCAACCTCTGCCTCAATAACTTGTGCACTTAAACTCTGAGGTCCAAAGAAGTGCGCCATATTCCTTGCAGCTGCATGTTTGCAACTCTGCCTGTGTGTCTCACTGTTGGCATATCGCTACAGATCATGTCATCCACCATGATGAATTGTGAAATCTGTGCCATGTCCTGCAAAACGTATATTTTACTCAATGTCTACTCAAAGAAAGCCATCAAATGCACTTGCCCAGCTTGGCTGAAAAAACATCTCTTTCTTTTCCTTGGAGTTCCATCTATATCCATATCCCTGTCCTCATCATAATCCAGGCAGTCTATATCTCGCAGGTTTGTAAAACAAGAGTGTTAGTGACCAAAGACATATAAATGTGGCTATATTGCAATAAAATAGCATCAAAACTAATTGTCTCCTCACATCAAAGAAATGGGGCAATAGTTCCACAACCTACCCACATCACTGAAAATTTGCTGCCTCTGGACCAACTCTTTCTGCTAGTCTCTGCTTCTTTTGGTCACTCTATTATCTGCACGATCAGACCAAGTGTAATTTAGCTTGCTTAAGGTTTAATACTCCATTTCCTCCACTACAGCAGTTCCAATCCACCGGTGCTCTCTTGCTCACCTAACACTTCCAGTCCTCTGCAGCTCACTTGCCCACCTAACACTTCCAGTCCTCTGCTGCTCTCTTGCCCACCTAACACTTCCAATTCTCTGGTACTCACTTGACCACCTAACACTTGCAGTCCTTTGGCGCTCACTTGCCCACCTAACACTTGCAGTCCTCTGGTGCTCACTTGCCCACCTAGCACTTCCAATCCTCTGCTGCTCACTTGCCTACCTAACTCTTTCAGTCCTCTGTTGCTCACTTGCCCACCTAACATTTCCACTCCTCTGGTGCTCAGTTGCCCACCTAACACTTCCAGTCCTCTGGTGCTCACTTGCCCACCTAACACTTCCAGCCCTTTGGCGCTCACTTGCCCACCTAACACTTCCAGTCCTCTGGTGCTCACTTGCCTACCTAACACTTCCAATCCTCTGGTGCTCACTTGCCTACCTAACACTTCCAGTCCTCTGGTGCTCACTTGCCCACCGAACACTTCCAGTCCTCTGGTGCTCACTTGCCTACCTAACACTTCCAGTCCTGTGGTGCTCACTTGCCCACCTAACACTTCCAGTCCTCTGGTGCTCACTTGCCCACTTAGGACTTCCAGTCCTCTGCTGCTCACTTGCCCACCTAGCCAATGTGTTGCAGAAGGGAGAATATGCTTTTCATTGCACAGATGACATTTGCATAGAGTACTGCTCAAAACACCCTTAATTCTTTTACCATCCATGTTCAAGATGAATAAACTCAGATAACAATGTACTTGCAGAAGACTACTGCAAACTTCTGCAAACTGAAGAGTGAGATGGACCTACAGGAAACACTATTTACCCAAGTAGTAGCAATAAATATTTAGACTAGTATATTCCTGAACATAGAAGCCCATCTCAGGCTTATCTTCTCTGCTCATCTTACTGAATACTGACAGGTGAAATAGAGAAGGCCTCCTCTTAGACTTTTAACGTACCTAGACATTGCCACAAAGTGTGTGTATCTATGTGTGTGTGTTCTTTCCTTGTTACTGACTTATCTGCCTTTGAATCACCTTGTAATTACTTGTAATTAGTTGTTAGATTTGTTTCTGGTACCTCTCCACTTTTGGCTAATGAAAGTGTGTGTTTACATTAAGAAGACTGACTGCAATTCTAGTGGCAGTAGAAAGGTACCCTGATCTGTCTGAGTTGGGATACACACAGTGAGGCTTAAAATGAGATTGTTTCATCAGCCAGAGGAACTTTTATGGATTTAGATGGTGTTAATCTGCACTCAAGAGCTACTGCAGCTATGCAGCAGTGGTTAGCAGTGTCCTGTATAGTGGCAAATGTTTGGTTTGTAAAATTTACCTATAAAGCTAGTATTTAGTACTTTAACCTATAGCCTAGAAAGGCTGTGCATGAAGCTAACCTTAGAGCAGCTGGTAGAATTGGGTATCCTGAGACAATGTAGCAACTTCAGACATCATTTTAATCCTTAAAGGAACTAACACAGTCTGTGAGAGATGTACATACATAGCATCCTTGGAGGCAAAAATCTTACTTACAAATAAGGATGTCAAGAACACACACACTATATCCTTCACACATACCACTCACCACACATGTAGACCTTCTTATGCTGAGGCACTTAAAAGAAACCTTTCCAAACCTCAAAGACCTTGTAAGCCATCAAACAGCAACACCTATCCTCAGCAATCAATAAAGCACATGCCAAAAGCAAAGCCTAACTCCATACACAGGCCTACACCCAATGATCCCCCCAAAATAAAGCCCATAAGGCAAGCAAACACTTTACCTGTACTCTTTTCATAGGGGATTCTATTGTATGACCCACAGATGCCCTTTTCACCATGCTGGACAAGGAAAGGATAATGGTTAGTTGCCTATGCAGAGATAGGATCTGCAATATCACACAAGCACTCAGGTCACTGTACCCCAGGTACCAATATGGTTCTTTCATAATCTATGCTGGTGTAAATGACCTGAGACGTACCTCTCCAGACTATATGAAAAGAGACATTAAGGATATCTCTGAATATGTGTCACAGACAGGTACGTGCCTTGTATTGTGTAGCATTCTACCATCACTAAGGGTAATGCCACAGTATGAACAGTAAATGATTGATTTTAACAATTGGCTTAGTTTCTGGTGTCACTCCAGGGGGCTCCAATATCTATAATCATAGGAAGACATGATAAACAGGGTCTATGTTATAACTGCGAAAGATCAAAAGATCGAACCCAAAACAGTGAAAATGTAAATGAGCAAACTACCGGAACAGCAATTTTTTTCCCTGTTCCCAAAAAAAAAAACAGCAACACCCCCCTCACCCCCCTACTTAAATATACCAGCTCTGAGATTGTACTACAGTGCCGAAAACGGCAAAGTGACGGAAGCAGCCAAGTGACTTCTTTCCCAGGGAAAGAATTTGCTTAAAAGCCGCTTCAGCATTTTGCGTTTTCGACATTTGCAGTTCGTCCAAGACGCATTCGACAGAATGCATCTGTGGTCTTCTGATAGGAACCCGGTAAACAGACCAAGTTGCTTTACTAAAGATGGTCTGCACCTCTCCTCCCTGAGCTAATTACTCCATAGGAACACCCTTAAGAGTTGACCCAGTAGTTAGGGATCTGGGAACATATGTAGACAGTAATCTGGCTTTCAACCAACATTCCAGGGTAATCCTATGGGCTAGGCTTGTAGCCAAGATAATTAGAAAATCATTTTATGTCACCCAACTCATAAGCAAGGGTATGGCATCCAGGTCCAAGAAAGTTATAGTACCACTCTACTCATCCCTTATCAGACCCATTATTGAGTACAATGTCCCCTTTGGCATGTAGCTAACCAGGCACTTACAGCGGTTGGAATGCCCCCAAGGGTTCCTCACCAGGAGAATACCCAGATTCCCTTAAGGCCCTGTCTCTGTACTCAGTCACCTACAGATTACTGAGAAGCAATCTATGCCTGGCATATAAGGCATCCTCAGATCCAGCTCTGATGGATCGCTTGCACATCCACAAAACAAACAGCACCAGAAACACTAAATTCAAGGACCTAAACTTTACCTGTAACACAAATAGAACATGCTACAGAGACCAATATGAGACTCAAAGGATTCCCACACCATGGAATAACTCCCCATCCACTTGGCAGAGTTCATCCCTGACCTTATTCAAATAAAATCTTGATAATTTGATAGGAAATCACAAATTCAACCCCTTGTCTGGCCCTGTGTCTCCAACTGACAGAGGTTAACAGTAAGCAAATTAATCCCCAACTAATACCCCGACCCGAATAACCCTTTGCTAACTCCTTTCTAACATATAGGTTCATAGGTCCATAGGTAAGTACTAGGCTATCGGCCCAAGGGACTACGTAAGCCTAGCCAACAAGGTTCCCTGGCTTACGCCACTCAAGAAAGTTATTTTCCTGTGCCACTGTTGAGCAGAGACACAGAAAGATATCCCACCATAAAGGCATCCAAGGTCCTTGGGGACAAAACTGGGTTGGGTTGCATGGCTAGGGTTATTAAAACCATGGTGGTCATTAGCCTAGTATAAACCTATGGCGCTATGAACGTTTAATCACTTCAATACCACCTGTACCTTATTCCCCTGTCACCACTTCAGATGTATTCAAGGCCTACCCACTCCCCAGTCACCACTTCAAGTGTATGGTAGACCTGCCCCACACTCTGTCACCACTTCAGATATGTTGTAGACCTGCCCAACTCCCCAGTCACCTCTTCAGATGTATCCTAGACCTGTACCACTCACCTGTTACCACTTCAAATGTATTCTAGATCCTCCCCACTTGCATGTCACCACTTCAGATATATTCTGGACCTACCCCACTCCCCTGTCACCACTTCAGATGTATTCTAGACCCGCCCCATATACACTGATTTGTACCTGCAAAGATGCCAGAGCAACATATTTCAGATTCTAAACGTCATGACAACAAATCCATCATACAAGTTTTTCAGTATGACACGACAATGTCATACTGTGCATATGGTACAATTTGCAGTAAAGCATGGAAATACATTCCTTTATAACAGCCACATTTTTCTGTGCAGAATCTGAGACAAAGCAAAACTGTGGACAAAGCCCACAAAGTAATTCACCTTAAAGGGACACTTCAGCACGTCACTTTCATTCCCACCCACAGTGTCATTTTCCTTTTAAATATCCTGTAAATCTACAGTTCCAGTCTTGTTTCAGCTCGCAGGACAAACTAATCTTTGGATTTCTTTTCCTCTCTGATTTACATTGGATTGGGAAACTATGCCCCCAGCTCCTGGCTCATACCTAAAATAAAGAAAGCTGCGCCAGGGAAAAGGGACATAAGTGTATACTAATTTTTAAATTTTGCATCACTCATGCTTAAACAGATGTACAAGCAGCCCATTCATAAAAATAGTACATTTGTCTAGTAATATTCAGAAATAAGCACATATCAAACTAGAAGCTGAAAAAGGAACAGAACAGTGTGTCTACTAATGTTCCATTATTGATTTTTGCCACCAAGGATATTATATATGTACGTTTCTCTCACACTGTGTTATGCTGTTTGAGTAATAGATGAGACAATTCTTACACAGTCTCAAGATATCCATCTCAAGTCAGGCTGTCTAGACAAGTTATTTAGAAGTGCTGGTCCGTGATGCCAATAAGAATGACTGGGGGCAGGGGGCGACTGTAACTGCTTGGATTTCAGTGTTAGAATGTTTGGGTGGACTTGCTGCTGAATATTTAAATTTTAAATTCTGTTCAAGAGAAATCTAGACCTGTGGATGGGAGATCGTAGGTTTACCCCGGGAATCATCTCTGTGTCACTGCTGGACAGAGGCACAACAAACTAATGGGCACAGTATTTTTTCATATAAGGGGTGGCGTAAGCCACAAAAATTTGGGCTAGGCTTATAAATGCCTTAGGGCAGATAGCCTAGTATAAACCTATGAACCTATGAACCTATAATACAAGCAAAACTAAAAATTGCTTTGTTATTGTCTTTGGGTTGGGTAACTGTTTTAGCCTCAAATTTGTCTTTGGTGAGGGTGGGAGGTTGGGATAATGGTTAATGTGTTTACTTTGCAGACACAAGGTGCAGGGTTTGATTCTCACATGGGGTAATTGGCTAGGTTTAAAATGGCCCACAAGGGCAATTAGCCTAGTACTAATCTATGAATCTAGTATGAAACATTAGAATAGCATTTGTGACAAGACTGTAACACATTTAAAAAGTTCATAGAACAGGTTTGCTTCAACCAACATTTTCTCCACAATAATCCATGAAAATATCTCTGGCCTTATTGAAAAGCCCATAATTCATGTACAAAGTTAACCACAGGTTTTGTATCAATTTACATTCCCTAAATAAGTATGAATCTCTCTACTTGGCCATCACTGAGGCTGCATTGCAATTACTGACTGCACTGTAATTCATTTAAAAAGTTACCACAACATATTTTTTATGCACCTGCATTTGCTGCACAAGCAGCATAACCCTCTAGAATGACATTACTTATCATTATTTGTCTTAAAAAACTGCATCTAACTCAAAACCACAGTGTGCAAAGGTTTTGTATCAACCTTCATTTGCTAAGAAATAATCAGCATAAACTTCTACAAAAGAACTTCTGTTCAATTACAATAAGGACAATTCACACTCAGACTTTCCTTGTAATCAAATGTCAATAATTCAATCAATCAAATCTGTGGAAACCAGTGGAAATTTGTTGGTGGCTGTGTTGGTGCAGCAGTTAGTGTTGTCACCTCACAACACTAGGTTCTCTGGTTCGATTCTCAGCTGGGGTGCCTTCTGTGTAGAGTCTGCATGTGGCACGTGGGTATGCTCTGGTTTTCTCCCACATTCCAAAAATATGCAGTTGGTGAATTAGCCATTCTAAATTGGCTGTAGGTGAGAGTGTGTGAGTGAGTGGTACGAATGAACTACCGGGGCAGGACTAGCCACCTGGCAGTGTAAACCTTTACTCGAGATGATTGTCACTGCAAAAGTGACACCCTGACCTCTTGTGCAAAATGGGAAAAGGGGTTAAGGATGGATTGATGGATGGATCTACTATGCAAACCATTGATAAACAGCAATCCCTAACACAGGAATATTTATTTTCAGTAGAAAATGGCCAAATGACATTATTCAAATTCAACTATTAAAAAAAAAAAAAAAAAACATGTTGTTTAGAACCAGCTTTTCCAACCCCCTCCACATGCTCTTCTTTATCAGATAAATTTGTAAACTATTCACTTACACAAAATGACTGGTTTGGAGACCATCTATCCTCCAACCCAGTCAGATTTTCCCAGTAATCAAATGTCAATAAATAAGTAAAGTAATGAATAAATATGTAAATACTAACTGACTTTACTATGTCAATCACAGACAAACCCTTCTCTTATCTTGGCAGTCTGAGTCATAAAATAACATTCAGCCATTTAACGCTGACCAATTAAGTGAAGAAAGCAGCTGCAACTCTACCATAAGTCCATGATCCCCTCAAGTGCTGTACATAAGGCAGGCAGGTAGGATTGGGAACAACAAAAAAATCAACAAGCATCAGCCAGACCACCATCTTGATTATCCAAGCAAAGGGGAGCTCCTGGCAGCAGCAGCAGTAGTAAACAGTCCATCAGCAGTACCACTATGACCACCCCAATTACCACTACAACCATCCCAGTCGTGCTCTACACAAAACAAATCAGACATCTTTTGAAATATCGGACCACTTCACCTCTTTTGTTTTTTAGGTTAGGTTTGGTGCAGTATCCTGCATGCATGCTGCAGCATCTCCCATGGTCCAGCTGATCACTTCAGCTCCTCAGCATCAGTAATCCCTGGCCCGTGATCATAAAAGAACTTTTCTTTGCTAGTTGGCAAACTCCAAGTAAATCTCATTGACCTGCCATACCTTTTTTGAAGTTATTCCAGTGGAGCGAAAACTACAGCAGCACACATTTGGACGACTTCTGTGCCTCCTCATTGGCTTGCTTTGCATTAGAAGTTATCTGATTGGCTCTTATACTGCAATGCTCCCTTTCAGCTTTTCCCAGTTAGGGGTCACCACAGTGGATCACCAGTCCACTATTGATTGGCAGTGGATTTTTACAGTGTCGATTTGCCAGCCCAAAGAAAGCATGCACACACACTCATGCACCTACCTGCATGTCTTTAAAGTTCAGTCGACCATAGGGAGGAGTTGCAGACTCCACACAGAAGGTGCTCCAGCTGAAACTTGAACTGGAGAACCTCTTGCTGTGAGGTAACAACGCTAACCACTGCACCACCACAGATTGGCTGTAATTGCGGTATATGAGCCAATCAAAAAATATAAAGTGGAACCACCACTGTTCAATGCAGAACAGCAGAAGAATGACTCCCGGCTATATTAAATACAGAGGGTACTGCACAATCCGGAGCACTTGACTGGTAAGTACCTAGGTCATATTACTACAGTTAATATGTGAGATTAGTGGATGCAGAGAATGGGGAAAGACAAACAAAACATCTTCATATTTCACTGGGGCACAAATTGAGCACAGCATTTTACAGCTGGGGCATGTACCCCACCATGCACTGGGGTGGTATTGCCCATGCCAGAAATAATCAGGAACACTTTAAAATATCGGTACTATTAACTTATGGTGTTTTTACGAACTGTGGCATCCTTTTCTTGTATTCAATAACTTAGGACATTGACAGAATTAGTATATGTGGGTCAGCATGCATTTTTGTGAAGTACAAGTCTATAACCCTAACTACTGCCATTATTTATTAAGAGTAATCTACCACCTTGACTCCCCAAATTCCTAACTACTGCCATTATTTATTAAGAGTAATCCACCACCTTTACTCCCCAAATTCCTAACTACTGCCATTATTTATTAAGAGTAATCCACCACCTTTACTCCCCAAATTCCTAACTACTGCCATTATTTATTAAGAGTAATCTACCACCTTTACTCCCCAAATTCCTAACTACTGCCATTATTTATTAAGAGTAATCCACCACCTTTACTCCCCAAATTCCTAACTACTGCCATTATTTATTAAGAGTAATCCACCACCTTTACTCCCCAAATTCCTAACTACTGCCATTATTTATTAAGAGTAATCTACCACCTTTACTCCCCAAATTATCAGTTTTAGGAGGGACAAAGCAACATTTTTAGTCAGTATGAGAGGTCAAAAAGGACAAAAACAAATACTGAAAGTTCAGAAAGCCTCAGCTGTTTAACCTGTTAAGCACTGGCATGCATCACCCTTCTAAGGACATCCAAGAAGAGGGAAGATTCCTGCTGATAGATAATTAAAATGTCAAAGCACCTTTAGTTTTTAATGATGAACAATATTTTTTCAAATATACAGACAGAAAAGATATCTCAGAACTGAGGTTTTAATTTGTAGTCATCCTCAGAAATAACCTGAAACAGAGTCAATGATCTGTATTTAATTTTGGTTCAGGTTATATCTGAAGAAGAACACACATAAAGACATCAGTTGTAACAGTGAACTTTCTATTGCAGCATATACTCAAAATTAACTTTGTCAAAGTTGCACAGCCCAGGAGATTGATAAGCATGGTGTACAGATGCCTTCACTAATTTTCACCACAGTAATCACACACAGCTTACAAAAGGCTGCCTTTTACCTTAAATTGCACACATACATGCATGTAATTCAATGCCAGGCATACTTCTCAACTGTCCCTGATATTTTCAGGGCCATCCCTACCTTTCAACTGTACAGATTTTCACAGAATGTCCAGATTTTTGCCTCATATTTTGGTCCATTTTTAATAAAATTGTAGTTTTCTGGCAAATTAGTGGCAAATCATTAAAGATTGAAGTTAGAAAATAATGACAGATTTTTGAGTTTCAGACTTCATACCCTTCAGAAACTTCATGCTAATGCAAAGCCTGCTAGTCTATCAACTTTCTAAGTTTGTAAGAGCAATATTTAAAAATGATCCCTATTTTTGGGCCTTTGTCCCACCTTTATTTATGGCTTTGTCCAGATTTCTTGCTGTAAGAGGTTGAGAGGTATGGGGACATCCCTGATTTTTTAGCTCTGTCCTTAATCCCTCTTAAAACTGCTGACTTTTGGAGAAAAGGTGGTGAATTACACTTAATAAATAATGAAAATAATTAGAATTATTGATGTCTTTTACTTAAAAAATGTATATTAATTCACATTCCTTCATTTTGTGTCCCTGATTATTTTTGGAGCTATGATAGCATGCTGTGTACATCAGTGCTGCATACTGAACTAAATGTAATCTGCAGTAATGCCACAAAGCAAGTCATAAATCTGCAGAATTCATAAGGCATGAGAGTAGAGCCAAAGCCATTTCTATACTGCAGTAAAGAGAGATCTACTGCTGTGTGAGCTCTCACTAGGAGAGGCTTAGCAGCATCACTCTGTGAAGGGAGGACAGTGTGATTGTAGCAGTAGGTTCACTTGCACCACAGGAAACTCTGCTACTGCAAAGTTTTTAATATCAAACAAAAGAGGGTTTATTTAGTTAGCTAGTTCTGCACTGATGTTGCTACACTTGCAGTCATAAAATAGCACCATCAGAGCAGAGCTAGCTCACTAAACCCTGTTCTGCTGCTGCAAAGTTTTTCATATCAAGCAAAAGAGGGTTTATTTGGTGGGCTAGCTCTGCACTGATGTTGCTATTTGTGACTGCAAGCTTGGTAACACATCAGCAGAGAAGGAGGTATGTGGTTCTAGTCCTATAAGGTACTCCATTAGGACCAGCTCATACAAAGTTTGGTGCTATGTTTGTGAATCAGGTGTAGGCTAGGGAGGGACATTCTCTTGACCTAGAGGTTAGTAATCTCATCACCTAATAAGATGATGGCATCACATTCCCCAAGAGGCACCTGTTCCCTATTGGTTGTCATGGTGAGCTTCTCTCTGGTTTACCTGCCTTTTCTGTATTTCTAGTAGCTCTGCAGTTATCACCTATAACACAGCCATTTGTAAATGTAACCCTAATTGGTGTACACATGGCAGACACAACATCAAGAGAGACTCTGACATAACTGTACTACCCAGGATCAAGTTCCCCTGCCTGTATCAAGAATCTCAGAACAATTCCTTGCAACAAAGTACAAAGTACAGATATACAACTATTTATGTTAACCTACTGTTAATCTAGTTTCACCTAAAAGTGCTCACTACCTAGGAATGCTAACAACCTGAAATGGAAATCTAGTCACCCAGCCTGGTTCCCTGACCACTAAAAGACACCTCTGTAGCTTTTGGAATTCCCTTTTGCCCTTAGTGGCTTCATACAAAACTGTCCCTACTTCTAAACAGTATCCTTAACTTTATTTTACCCTCTCTAAACCTACAAAAAGCCCTAAGCAGCCATTTCTCACTGATTGTCTTTTGCTTGACTGTGTGATCTCGCGAACCAGGTTTCAGCACACGCCCCTTATTTCCCCTCATATCCAAACCTAGATTGCATCTCAGCCCCAATACCTTGGGTGCCATTTTTAAAACACTCATACCCCTAGGCTAGGTGTCCCCCTGAGGTAGCGTGCACTACTGGTAAGACTGTGGCATTATTGTTTACTTTCCATCCCAGTTTAACCACATAGCCATTGATACTACATTTTCTGTACTGATGCTTGTTTTATTTAGCTAAATGAACATGTGCTAGTTATGTGTGAAAAATAATATTTGCTTGTAACTGCTCTGTTGTTGTTGATGCTAAATTGCTATGGGTTAGCTAATTTAGCCTTACTGTTGATGAACACAATGAATGAACCACTGTTATTAATTGTATATTTGCTTGCAACTGCACTGTTATCTTGTACCAACTAGACTGACGAAATCTAAACATGAAAGGTGTTTTTTGGTGCGGTTGAAAATTTAACTTGTATAATGTTGGCTTTAGAAAGGTTGCCCACAACTGCACTCTAGTTATGTAAGTTTATCTCTAGATTTCAAGCAAGAAAGTTTACTCTACTGCTCTTGAAAGTTAAAGCTTATGTTTTTGCCTCTGAAAGGTTGCTCGCAACTTCACTCTTTTTCATGTAACTTAGCTTAGCAATACGCAACTGCTTTTGGCCTTCTAGAAGTTCTGCTCTTTGTAACTTGCTTAGGGAAATCTAATAAAATCTATCTAGAGACTACTTTGTAACATTTTGCCTGAACCACTGCTTGTTATGGAGGAGCTGTTCTTGCCTGGACACTAAAATATTCTCTGTTGTATTATGAGCATCCTGATCTACTTTTCTAGTAATTCTCTGCGCCTTTTTCCTGCCCAGCATTTTGTACTAATCTTTCTCTATATTCTCCCTTTTTACCTAGCTCTGCCCAGTCAATTGCAAATGTGTATGCTCTGAGAGACCCTGATATAACTGTACTACCCAGGATCAAATCCCTCTGCCTGTATCAAGAATCTCAGAACAACTCCTTACAACAAACTATGGGATATACAACTATTTATTTTAACCTACTGTTAATCTAGTTTCACCTAAAAGTGCTCCCTACCTAGGAATGCTAACAACCTCAAATGGGAATCTAGTCACCCAGTGTGGTTCCCTGACCACTGAAATATACCTCTGTACCTTTTGGAATTCCCTTTTGCCCTTAGACTTAGTGGCTTCATACAACACTGTCCATACTTCTAAACAGTGTTAACTTTATTTTACCCTCTCTAAACCTACAAAAAGCCCTAAGCAGCCATTTCTCACTGATTGTTTTTTTCTTGACTGTGTGATCTCATGACCAGGTTCAGCCCCACTACCCACCCCATTCCCTCCCACCCCCCATATAATTTCCTTTATACCTAACCATCCTGGCCAACCCCCTCCCTAACCTGTCCCCTTCCTGCTGTACTTACCTACTCCAAACTAACATCCATACCTCTCAACCTGGAAACATCAAAAATCTGGACAAGGCCCATGAAAAATAGGTACAAATCTGTACGCTGATTAACATCTAATTTACATACATAATTACGTAACCCCACCCACTCCAATGGAGCTGTGGGATACCAACTGTCAAATGCAAACTGAAGAACAGACAACCAAAATATAGCACCAGAGTCCCCCTGCAGCCATTCCAATGTCCCATTACCTTGCAATTTCACCCCATTTACCATAAACACTAATGTGTGCATACTGATTTACTTCTACAATGATTATTTGGATTTTATTTTTACATTTTGCAGCACAACAATGCACAAACTAACAGGCATCTGCTAAACAAAACAATACTGTCTCACAGTGAAAATAGACTGGGCATTACAACTTCTCTGCCCTTGAAACTCACATTCATTGAAATAGCATTGAAACCCACACACCACATCCAAAGAAAATGCATCTGGCCAGTGAAGGATAAAGATTACCTTTGGGCTGTTTTCAAATCATTGGCCCCTTGCACACAAAACAAGAAACATACATGTGTTCTTTTTTTGATACACCTTCCTGACTTTATTAAGTTATATTCCTTGTATAATACATCACACTCGTTAGACACAGCACATTTTGAATTTACTGTTTGAACATTTTTCCATAGACTGTACTGTAGTCAATGAAACAAAATGCATGAACCAATAATGACAAAACTGTCCAGTTCAGAACATTTCCATCATAAAAGTCTACTTCCACACCCGCACTATAAATAGAATGACAGTAGTGTTAGCCATAGGCATCTTGCACAGCTTTCCGCACTTATTTTCAACTTCAGTTTTTTTGGGGGGCTGAGTAAAAGGTAAAAACCAGTGACACATTTTAGACATTGCTTCTATAATTTTGGAAAGTTGCTAGAATAAAATGTACCACCATGCATATCACTGGCAAGTCTTGAACCCAGGACCCTACGCGCTAGGGTCAGAGCAACATATCACTATGCCAAATCAGCAGTTTACTGAAAAAAAGAAAGACTGAAACTTAATGGCTATCATTTAGTGAATTCATTTCTCATGTCTCACCATAGCTCTCAACCTCTTAGCACAAAAACCCTGAACAAACAATGCCAATAATGGGGGAATACAAATTCAGTTCTCACTTCTCACCATAGCCCTCAACTCTTAGAACAACACCTGGACAAAGCTCACAAGTGGTGGTGGCTAGGGACTTACCAGGGACACATTTTAAACATTGCTTGTATAATTATGGAAAGTTACTAGAATAAAATGTTGTGTTACCACCATGCATTTCATTGGCAAGTCTTGAACCCAGGACCCTATACACTACAGTCAGAGCAACATACCACTATGCCAAATCAGCAGCTCCCTAAAACATAGGAAGACTGAAACTTAATGGCTATCATTTAGTTCATAGGTTTATAGGTTCATAGGTAAGTACTAGGCTATCTGCCTGAGGACATCTGTAAGCCTAGCCAGAATGTGTTGGCTTTTGCCGCCCCCTTAAATTAGTTTCCTGTGCCTCTGTCCAGCAGAGCCATTAGTTCCCTGTGCCTCTGTCCAACAGAGCCACTACACTGATCCCCGGGGTAAATTTTCTGTTTCCCATCCACTCGTCAAGGTTTCTCTTGAAGAGTGTTAGTGAGGAGCTCTGCCTAATGTAGATTGGAATCCTGTTCCAAAGCATGGGGAGTCTCTGGGACAGGAATCTATCCCTGCAGCATGTCCTATTTATCATTGTGGTGAGGTTTAGATCCCTAGAGCGTGTGGCTCAAGGGGATTTGTTTTTTTTTTTAGGTGGAGCATGTGAATTCAGTGAATTCAGTTCTCACTTCTCACCATAGCTCTCAACCTCTTAGCGCAAAAAGCCTGGACAAAGCCAATAATGGGGGAATACAAATTCAGTTCTCACTTCTTCTCACTGACCATAGCTCTTAACTCTAGGAACAAACAACCTGGACAAACAACAAAGCCAATAATGGGGAATACAAACTTCTGTTCACTTCTCACCATAGCTCTCAACTCTTAGCACAACTGGCCAAAGGTCAGAAATGGTGGTGGCTAGGGACTATATTAAGTCTCTACTCTCCAAACTTAAACCCTGTTCATCTTCTGCTGATAATCTCCCACCTTACTTCCTACAATCAGCTGCTGAATCCACTGCAATTCTTGTATCTATCTTAATAAACTGCTCCATATCTGAATCAAAAGGCCCATCTAGGAGATAACTGTAATGAAATGTCCAACTTTAGACCAACTGCCATATTCTGTCCTCTCTCTCTAAAATATTAAAAAAATGCATTCACAATCAAGTCATCCAACACCTAATAAAGGAAAACTTACTCACCCCAACCCAGCACAGCTTTCACCCACAACACAGCACAACTACTGCCCTACTATCCTTCACCCACACTATCTCTCTGGCAAGAGGCAATAATAAACTTGTCTCCTGTCTTTTCTTTGACCTCTCTAAAACCTTTGATACTGTCTCCCATTCTCTCCTGCTAAACAAACTGTCTAACTTCAACTTCTCCACTGCCACCATTGACTGGTTTTCCAGCTATCTCTCTGAGCATAAGCAATCAGTGACATGGCTTTCAGCACTCTCCCCCCTCTCCCCATTAAGATGGGGGTCCCATAGGGGTCCATCCTTGGCCCTCTACTCTTTAACATCTTCACTAATCTTCTCTATACCTCCTGCTTCCAGTCATTCTTCATTCAATATGCAGATGACTCTACAGTCATCACCATTTCAGATTCTCATCAAGAGCTCATCTCTGCTACCCAAGAATCCTTCAACTCCGTAGAAACCTGGCTCTCTCAACCCTAATTCTTAACCCTAAAAAAAATAAACTCATTCTTTTTCTTCCCAAAAACCTTACCCACCTCAAAACTAATTTTTCTATATTATCCCTTGATAACACCTCCATCACTGTTGAAAATATCACAAAACTTCTAGGAGTTATAATTGCTGATCAACTTAAATTTGATGTGCATATAAACAACTGTATCAAAAAAACACATCAAAAACTTGGGCTACTCTATCGAAACAAAAAGTTCCTAACTACCAAAGCTAAAATTACTCTCTCACATGCCTACCTCCTACCTAGCCTACTCTACAGCTCCTAAATCCTTGCAAATCTTAACTCTACATTACAAGCCAAGATACTGACAACTTGTAACAAGGTAGCTAGATTTGCAGCACAACATACGTACAAATCTCACCATTGTCTTGCCCTAAAACATCTAAAATGGCTTGAGCTACCCCCCTCAGCTACTTCTCTCCCAACTCCTCATAGTGCACTCAGTCCTCTACCAGAAATCTTACTGTCCCACCCTATCTCTTCTCACCTCATATTACAACCCCACCAGGCCATTACGCAGCTCTCACCCAGACCTGCTTCAAATACACAAGCCCAACACCAAAACTGGTCAAAGCTTCTATAGCTACCATCCTTCTATATCGTGGAACAAACTCCCACTAGAAATCAGGTCCCTTAAAAATATAAATCAATTCAAAGCTGCAGCAAGAGATTATCTAACATCTCAGTGGTCCTGCCTCTGTTTAAAATCTCCTTAAACTCTAGACAATACAACTATAATCCTTGTGTATCTCTACTGCCATGTCCTTTATATTATATATTTCTCCAACCAGGATATTTTATTGTTACTGTAAAACACTGTAACAACATAAAAGAAACTGTGATATATAATTGTTTGACTTATGTTGACTATCTTCTATAATAATATTCTGATAATTTGTATTTCTCTAATTGTCTCTGTCCTGATTATCCTCTGTATAACCTATTTTGAATCAATTGTCTTTCATTTTGGAACTTAATGTGATATTGTGGAGCTTTTCTCCTCAGGCCTCTGCTGAAAAAGGGCTACTCAGCTCAGTCAGACAATCCCGGCCAACAAATGTAAAATAAATAAAATAAATCAAAACATATAGTGTTTTTACCATGCTTACTAGTAACTATGCTATCTGAATCTATATCTATATCTATATCTATATATATATATATATATATATATATATATATATATATATGTATATATATATATATATATATATATATATATATATATGCATATATATGTATATATACACACAATATCATAAGAGAGGGACTTGTAGGAACTGGTCTCATGCTTCTAGAGAGCTTAGAAGGGGCTAACATTGATAGAAATACTCACAATACATTTTATTGCTTAGAAGGAAAAAAAAGTTAGAGCAGAAAACATGTTTTGTAAAGTTGCAATTCCTTGACATTTTTGCTGCACATTACTGCAGAAATGCTTGGCATTGTCCACGTGAGTAGAAAATGATCTGATTAATCTGCAGGTGGCACCAGTGGTACCCTACCCTCCAAAAGTATCAGTTGATAAAATCAGAGCAAAGGTATTAATGTTTTCACGATATTTTATATTTGCACTGGCACTATTATCTCATATGAGGCAGCCAAAGAAGACACACTTCCGTAAAGTAGCTCTATTCATAGATTCATAGGTGGGTACTAGGCTATTGGCCCTAGGGCCTATATAAGCCTAGCTAAAAAGGTTCCCTGGCTTTCACCACCCAAGAAAATTATTTTCCTGTGCCCCTGTCAAGCAGTGCCACAGAAGTGATCCCCAGGGTGAATTTTCTATTTCCCATACAGTCGTCAAGATTTTTCTTAAAGAGGGCCAATGAGGAGCTTTGCTTGACATGAATGGGTAGTTTGTTCCAGAGTATGGGAAGTCTCTGGGACAGGAATTTATCCCTCCAGCATGTTCTATTTATTGTGGTGATAAGGTTTTGGTCCCTGGAGCATGTGGTTCAGAGATATTGGGATGTCTTTTAAGTGTAGCATGTCCAACAGCTCTGGGTTTGACATAGCTTTATATGTTATGCAGCGATCACCTCTGAGTAGGCGATATGTGACAGAATAGAGCTGGAGTTTTTTGAGACGGTCTGTGTATGGCATCTGTTTGAGGCCAGTAATCCTCTTGGTGAGGTATTTCTGTGGCCTTTCCAATTGTTGTAGGTGTCTTGTGAGATACATGCCAAATGGAGCATTGTACTCTATAATGGGTTTGATGAGGGATGAGTAGAGAAGAACAATGACCTCCTTTTTTCTAGAGGAGAACCCTTTTGTGATGAGGCATGCCACATAGAAAGTACTGACTACTGTGGCAATGTGGTTATCAAAGGGGAGACTACTGTCCACCTGTGTCCCAAGGTCTCATCACACTTTCAGTGTTTAGTGAACTACCACCTATGTGGTAGTACATGGGTACCATGTTTTTCCAAAAGGGAATGACAATGCACTTCTTGGCATTGAGCTTGAGGCCATGACTTTGACACCAAGCATCTGTCTCTGCGAGGCCCTTTTGCAGAATGTCTACATCATTAGATGATTCTATTGTGGCTCCCAGTTTGTAGTCATCTGCGAACTTTGCTAGCCAAAGACCTTCTGTGTTGGCCTGCACTTCAGAGAAGTAGATGCCGAACAGGAGAGGACCCAGGACCAAACCTTGTGGTACTCCACTCGTCACTGGTTCTGAAGTCGGACTTGGAGTTGGCTACTTTTACTGTGTGAGTTCTGTCAGTGAGCCAGTTGGCCACCCATCTTGTGACATAGGGATTTATGCCCAGTTTATTGAGTTTATCTATAATTCCAGAGTGGAGGATGGTATCGAAAACCTTGGTGAGGTCAAGATAGGCTGTGTGCACTACCTTGCCCTCGTCTATGGCTCTAGTGACTGCTTCAAAGAAGTTAATAAGGTTTAGTAGACATTATCTACCTCTTACAAACCCAAACTGAGTGGGGTCCAGGGTTTGGAGGTTACCTATGTCTTTGTTTATAAGCTCCAAGATGATACATTCCATGGCCTTGCAAACCAGGCTCATCAGGCTAATGGGGCAGTAGTTTCCAGGATCTGTGGTGGCACCCCCTTTTTGGAGTGGGATAACTGTTACTGTGCACCATTCAGTAGGCACATAGCCTGAGGTGAGGCTATCATTGACCATGGTATTTAGGTGGGGTGCCAGTTCGTTCTGTAGTTTGTGCAGTATGCAGCGTGGGATATTGTCTGGTCTCATGGATGCTGTGTTTTTGGCTTTGGAGAGTGTGGTCTTTACTTGTTCATCCATGATTACAGGGGCTTTGCATTCTTCTGGTATTAATATAGGCCCTTTGGAGGGTGAGAGGGGGGGTAAAGTTAGCACTGAACCTATCTGCCAGGATGTTGGCAATATCAGTTGGTTCTGTATATTTAATGCCATTGTGCTGTAGCTCAGAGCAGATCTGAGTGTTGCCATTGAGATTCTTGACATAGCTGTAGAATGCTTTGTGGTTATCTTAGGAATCAGTGGTGATTTTATTTTCATAACTGGCTTTGGAGGATTTTATGAGGGATCTCAGCTTCTTGCTGAGGCTGACCAGGGAGTTCCTCCAATCTTGGGATTTTACTCTTTTTTGCAACAGCTTCTTCCTTCTGTTGTAGAGTTTGTTTATGGCAGGGGACCACCAGATTGGCTTCCTTTTTTTGGAGGATAGCTTCTTGGTTCTGTTGGGGATGGCATGATCCATGCACTCGTGTATGTGCTTGTACAGTGCATTTGTGTATGATTCAGCAGTCGTACCTCTATTTTCCGTTTGCATGGGTGTTGTGAAGTTTACCACTTCTGTCTTAAGAAGCATGAAGATGACTTTGGAGTAGTTTTTGACAGTGGTTTCCTTAATGGGGGGTGGGATATGGATGTCAAGGGTGATTAGCTTGTGGTCGGATCTGACCAGCGAGGAGTTGACCTCTGGTTGGAACACCGGTTATGTATACTGGTAATGACCAGGTCCAGGATATTGTTGCCCCTGGTGGGGGTGTGGACAAGCTAATCCAAGGCACTGGAATTCATGAATTCCAGAAAACATTGAGCAAATGAGTTGGTACTTGAGTAGTTTTTACAGTTGATGGCGGGGTAGTTGAAATCACCCATAATTAAGGTATTGGGTTGTACTTTAATATTTTCCAGTATCTTAAGAAATGAAGAGTGGGAATCCTGGGGCATGGTGGGAGATCTGTAATAGGCTACAACCTGGGTTGCAGTCTTGCCCAGTCTTAGTTGCACTTGGATAATTTCAGATGCATTATGTTGAGCAACTAGCCTGGAGAAATAATAAGCCCTTGCAAGTCCTGAACCCAGGACCCTGCACATCATAGCCACAACAAGTTACCACTAAGCCCATCTGAGTATTTGTAGGAGACTGCCTTTAATAATGTTTTAATTCCACAATATAACTCTGTACTATCCCTTATTTTGCCTCACATTTTTGTCCCATCCCTCATAAATGTTGGTTTTCTGGTAAGTCACTGTGGACTACAGTCAATCAGTCAATAGTGCTACACATTAGACTCATACCTTTTACTATTTAGAAATGGATGGTGGCACAAAATCTAATGTTCTTAACTTTTCAAATTAACCATTTTAATATTCAAAAATTTTTCCTTAGTTTTGGGTCTTTGTCCCCCATTATTTTTGGCGTTGTACATGATTTGTGACCAAAGAAGTTGTTATATTCTGCTGTCTTGTTTTCATTCAGATGCATCCAAATTTCAAATGATTCAAAACAGTACAACTTACAAGTGTAAGATGATTTATTTTAACAAATAAAGCAGTGTTTGTTGTTAAATGTTGAGATATGAATCATTTAATATGACTTATAAATGCCATTGTAAAAAAATTCAGGTGTTATACACCTGATAAGGGAGAAGAGTGGTTACTTTCTAGTTAATAAAAAAATCTTAGCACTAACTTCCAGTACCATAATTCTCTGAGCTTCCCATTAGGGAGGTGTTTGGAATCAGGGCAGCACTAAGTAAGAACAAGGAAATATAAAAATTATGTGGTAGGTTAACACAGAGACTAAAGGCTAATAAACTTCATCTTATAATTATAAGTTTGATTCCCTCAGTTTACATTTGCCTAATTCATGACTCTGGCCAAGTCTTTTAACCTGTTGAGGCTACTGATTGTTTTTCCACCGGTTATAAGGACATTTTAGATAAAGTTTATTCTTTTGATAAAACACTTAATTCCAATAGTGAAGGAATATATGCATTCAAAGACAATGTTGTTACAAACCGAGAAATGATTTTAAAAGATAAAATGTTTAATTTTGAAAAAATACTGCACAAATACAAGTGCCTACAAATTGACAATAATTATTTACATCAATGTTTGGTCAACAAAATAGTCCCTCAGGGACTCAGGTTTTATAAATACCCTTTTGGTATTTCCTATATGGAAAGTGTTTTGACTGATTTCTATGCCTTCTTTGATGACTGTGGTTTTACCTTAATGTCTAAATTAATTAAATATAATGAAGTGCAGCTGAAGAAGCTTTTAAAGGAAGTGAATGATGTTCAGAGTGAAACTGTTAATGATTTATTGTTTGAGGAGTACAAGAACTTGTATTTTAAAATTTTAAAAAGAGTTGAAATTAAAATTGACAAGATTTAAAAAGCATCCCTTTTACCAAAAGAGAAGTATTGTTAAGGGACAGGCTGTTAGAATAACGAGGATGACCTCAGAACATAAGGATTTATTGCCTGAATTTTCATTTTTGATGGAAAAATTTTTGGAAAGGGGATACCCAAAGCAACTGGTTGGTGAAATTTTGGAAGAAGTTTACAATGGGTGGGGGACTAAATATATACCACTGTTAGGTAGGAATTTTGCACCCAAAGAAAACAAGTTGAACAACGTTAAGGACATTACGGGTGCTTGTATTGTAGAATATAATGGATTTTCAGATTGTTTTACTAACATTCTTGAAAGTAATTGGTCTATTTTCAAGACCAATAAAGAGATTTATGAGACAGTTGGAAACAAACCTTTATTTTCATATAAGACTGCTACAAATTTTAAAAGATTATTTGAAAAAAGGAATACAATATTTGACAAAAAGAAAGGATCTACCAAGTGTGGTAGTTGTAGACAATGTACATACATTAATCAAATGGAAGAAATAAAACTTGAAAATGGATTGAACAGTAAAATTTTATTTTGTAAAGGTAATTGTCATAGCAGGATGTTAGTCTATTTAGCCACATGTACCAAATCCCCCTCCTTTTATGTGGGTAAAACCGAGAGGACACTTAGAGAGAGAATCTATGAACACGTGAATGACATCAAAGTGAAAAAAGAGACCAGCGCACTCTATAAACACTCTGTAGAGTGTGATGGCTTTATAGATTTCAAGTTTGGCATTTTGGACTTGATTAAACCAGACCCGAGGGGAGGTGACATTAAAAATCTTTTATTACAGAGGGAGATAAAGTGGCAGTTGAGACTAAGGTCAAATATCTTACCGGGTCTTAATGAATACATTAACATCAAAGCAATATTAATAGACAAAGCTACTTCAGTTTAATAATAAATAATAAAAAATTTCTTTACAAGATTGCAAGTTTTTCCTATATCCCCAGTTACAATAAGACCATATTCTAAAGACCCATAACAGGACATTTGATTTCTTGACTTAGATTAGTATGGTTCTATGACTTTTTTATTATGACCTTAACACTGACTAATACATGGTCAAACCACCACATTAGGTGCAGATCTTTTGTTATTGTTTACATTACACGACACACGGACAGGTGTTGTGATTACTATAGTTGTTTTATTAAAAATCAAATATTTTATTATTTTTCACCATAAATACATTTTACTATATCTTAATATATATAACATATATATTTTTTATAAAAATTTTAACAAACAACAGATTTTTCTATTTCTATTGTTACTCCCCAACACATCACATTCACTTCTGTTTAATTTTATTTTTTGTAATTTTTGTAAATAATGTATACATCTGATAAATGATAAAAAATAAAATATTCATTACTGGGTGTTTGCACATTACCCTAAGGCACAGTTGCACTTTAACATGGTAGTTTCAAAGAACAATTTACATGGTAACAAAGGGTTAATTTATGCCCTAAAAGTGTTTTAAAATTACCTAGCTTTTAATTGTTGTTAATTTATTGGTTTAAATGGTTAATTATTGAACAATTAGTTTTTCAAAAAATTGTATAAAAACAAGAGGCACCATTGATTCAGTATTCTGATGAAGTCTGCTTTGGGCAGACAAACACGCTCATGCAGTTGTAACTGTTATTATTTTTGTGATTAAAGAAGTTATTTTGTCTGTCTACACGGAACTTTGGTGTTTGTTTCCAGTTGAGTACTACATTTTTCGTGATTTGGTTGGCTACGTTCCATTTTCTTACAGACAGAATTGGACACTCAAGTGTATTTTTCTAACCTTGTTACTGTGTCTTTTTGGTGCCTTGATTATGGAAAAAACTTTAAATGATTCAACTATGGTTGGTATGGACACTCCGTTCAACGACAGCATCAATTTAATAGAAACTGAACGTGAGGTTTCCCGTTTAAGAGAGGAGATCTCCACATTGCGTGGAGATCTCACAAAGCTTATTGAACTGTTTTCGCAAGAGGAACCAACGATAAGAGTGAGAACCAGTGCGAGTACCGTAGGCAATCCTCCAGCGCAGCTGGTGACGTCATCTCCACGCTCAGCAAACCGGAGTTATGGTGGAATGAAAACGACCGAAGGAATTGAAGCGCAAAATGCGAGGTACTCCTTTGAAAAAGAAGATACAAATCCTAATTTGAGAGAAAAGTCCTCGAACGACAACAGAAGTCATGGCCATCAGCCTAGGTCATCTCATTTTAAAGGTACTGTACACGCCAACTTATAGACAATGGATACTGCGGCATCTAATACTGTTAAAACGTGGCAGCCTGTTGAGGCTACTGATTGTTTTTCCACTGGTTATAAGGACATTTTAGATAAAGTTTATTCTTTTGATAAAACACTTGATTCCAATAGTGAAGGAATATATGCATTCAAAGACAATGTTGTTACAAACCGAGAAATGACTTTACAAGATAAAATGTTTAATTTTGAAAAAATACTGCACAAATACAAGTGCCTACAAATTGACAATAATTATTTACATCAATGTTTGGTCAACAAAATAGTCCCTCAGGGACTCAGGTTTTATAAATACCCTTTTGGTATTTACTATACGGAAAGTGTTTTGACTGATTTCTATGCCTTCTTTGATGACTGTGGTTTTACCTTAATGTCTAAATTAATTAAATATAATGAAGTGCAGCTGAAGAAGCTTTTAAAGGAAGTGAATGATGTTCAGAGTGAAATTGTTAATGATTTATTGTTTGAGGAGTACGAGAACTTGTATTTTAAAATTTTAAAAAGAGTTGAAATTAAAATTGACAAGATTTATGTAAGGAAGCAGGGTAAACTGTCTAGAGATAGGGAACAGTATAAGAAGGGTAAAAGTTACCCCCCCTCCATTTCAGAAAGTTTGGAAAAATCAGGAAATTACACCATTAATAAAAACAATAGGTTTGGGCCCAACCAGAAAGATTCAGGGAGAAACAAGAGAGTTGAATTCCACGATAGATTTGAACAAGATAGACATCTTGAAACAAGAAATGGCTATTTGGATGAGTTGGATTCCTTTCATGAAACTACTGTAACTTTTTTAGGGCCCCGAAGATTAGAAAGACTAGCCAGCAAACAACGAATTCCTTCAGATCCAGGACCACAGGAACACATGGGTGGGAAAGATTTTGCCTGGAAAAACAGGGGGAGGAGAGGGAGATAGATGAGATTAAACAAGATGAGAATGGCATTACCTTTTTATATAAGGGTTTTAAAATACACAATTATACAAGTTTGAAACTAGAAAAACAACATTTTGAATTGTTTTCGAGGGGCTTTAAATTTGTTAAAACAACTTTTGGTGATTTGGCCAACATACTACTAGAGTTAAAGTTATATCTTCGAAAATTAAATTTGAGAATTACTTGTAAACACAAAAAATTTGTTAATAATGATACACCTAGTGAAGTTCCTGAAGGAGAATTATTTGACAAATCTCAAATGCTCACTAGGAGGAGCATTTTTAATCCTCCACTACATCCAGTTATTACACCTTTGAGGCTATAGTTACCAATGATATATATGAAACATTTGATAGGTTAAAAGGGTTGAATAAAGTTAACAACTTAAAGGAAGGAGAGTCAACATTACTTGAAAATTTGAGGAAAGAGGCAAATTTAAGATTTATGCAACCTGATAAAGGAGGTGAAGTGGTTATATATTATCTGGAAGTTTATAATGATGTTTTAACCAATTTATTGATGGATGAAAAAACCTACACCACCGTGTCATATAACGAGGTTCAAATAGCCTATAGAAGAATAGACAGCCTGTTGGAGGAATATTTTATAGAAAATAGAATTGGGAATGAAACATACAACTTTTTGAAACAAATGTATCCCAGTGTACCCCAATTCTTTGGAATACCTAAGATACACAAAAATATATTGAAGCCTCCCTTCCGTCCCATAGTTTCAGCCAAAAAGTCTAAAACTCACCCACTAGCAGTGTTTATTGACCACAAATTGAAAGAAATTGTTAGGACTCAAAAACATCTGGTTCAGGACTCTTGGGACTTCCTGGGTAAAATAACAGACAACTTATGGTCAGAAACTTGTAAACTTGTTACCATAGATGTCAAAGATCTTTTCACCTGTATACCCAGAGAAGTGGGTTTTGAATACTTTGAGAACTGTGTCCACAAACACCTAGAGTCCCCCTTGGACAGTAAGAAATTAATATTAGAACTAACTGAAGTTGTCCTTGATAACAACTTCATTATATTCCAAGGAGAATACTACAAACAGGTTACTGGGGTGGCCATGGGGGCGGCTTGTGCTCCCATATATGCTAACCTTGTTATTCTTGAGTGGGAGGAGCAATACATTTTTTCCAGTCATTATATGGAAAACATAAAAATTTATCTCAGATTTCTGGATGATATTTTTTTATTGTGGGAGGAAGACCATTTGGATGATCTGAAGGAATTTATGAGATATATAAATCAATCAACATCTTTTTTGTCTTTTACACATGAAACACACAACAAAAGTATAAGTTACTTGGACATTACCCTAAGTAAAAAGGTCAAGGGTTTTAAATCCAACATCTTCCGAAAAAATACATGGTGTAATAGTTATCTGCAATTCAACAGCCAGCATCCCTTTTACCAAAAGAGAAGTATTGTTAAGGGACAGGCTGTTAGAATAGCGAGGATGACCTCAGAACATAAGGATTTATTGTTTGAATTTTCATTTTTGATGGAAAAATTTTTGGAAAGGGGATACCCAAAGCAACTGGTTGGTGAAATTTTGGAAGAAGTTTACAATGGGTGGGGGACTAAATATATACCACTGTTAGGTAGGAATTTTGCACCCAAAGAAAACAAGTTGAACAACGTTAAGGACATTACGGGTGCTTGTATTGTAGAATATAATGGATTTTCAGATTGTTTTACTAACATTCTTGAAAGTAATTGGTCTATTTTCAAGACCAATAAAGAGATTTATGAGACAGTTGGAAACAAACCTTTATTTTCATATAAGACTGCTACAAATTTTAAAAGATTATTTGAAAAAAGGAATACAATATTTGACAAAAAGAAAGGATCTACCAAGTGTGGTAGTTGTAGACAATGTACATACATTAATCAAATGGAAGAAATAAAACTTGAAAATGGATTGAACAGTAAAATTTTATTTTGTAAAGGTAATTGTCATAGCAGGATGTTAGTCTATTTAGCCACGTGTACCAAATCCCCCTCCTTTTATGTGGGTAAAACCGAGAGGACACTTAGAGAGAGAATCTATGAACACGTGAATGACATCAAAGTGAAAAAAGAGACCAGCGCACTCTATAAACACTCTGTAGAGTGTGATGGCTTTATAGATTTCAAGTTTGGCATTTTGGACTTGATTAAATCAGACCCGAGGGGAGGTGACATTAAAAATCTTTTATTACAGAGGGAGATAAAGTGGCAGTTGAGACTAAGGTCAAATATCTTACCGGGTCTTAATGAATACATTAACATCAAAGCAATATTAATAGACAAAGCTACTTCAGTTTAATAATAAATAATAAAAAATTTCTTTACAAGATTGCAAGTTTTTCCTATATCCCCAGTTACAATAAGACCATATTCTAAAGACCCATAACAGGACATTTGATTTCTTGACTTAGATTAGTATGGTTCTATGACTTTTTTATTATGACCTTAACACTGACTAATACATGGTCAAACCACCACATTAGGTGCAGATCTTTTGTTATTGTTTACATTACACGACACACGGACAGGTGTTGTGATTACTATAGTTGTTTTATTAAAAATCAAATATTTTATTATTTTTCACCATAAATACATTTTACTATATCTTAATATATATAACATATATATTTTTTATAAAAATTTTAACAAACAACAGATTTTTCTATTTCTATTGTTACTCCCCAACACATCACATTCACTTCTGTTTAATTTTATTTTTTGTAATTTTTGTAAATAATGTATACATCTGATAAATGATAAAAAATAAAATATTCATTACTGGGTGTTTGCACATTACCCTAAGGCACAGTTGCACTTTAACATGGTAGTTTCAAAGAACAATTTACATGGTAACAAAGGGTTAATTTATGCCCTAAAAGTGTTTTAAAATTACCTAGCTTTTAATTGTTGTTAATTTATTGGTTTAAATGGTTAATTATTGAACAATTAGTTTTTCAAAAAATTGTATAAAAACAAGAGGCACCATTGATTCAGTATTCTGATGAAGTCTGCTTTGGGCAGACGAAAGCGCTCATGCAGTTGTAACTGTTATTATTTTTGTGATTAAAGAAGTTATTTTGTCTGTCTACACGGAACTTTGGTGTTTGTTTCCAGTTGAGTACTACATTTTTCGTGATTTGGTTGGCTACGTTCCATTTTCTTACAGACAGAATTGGACACTCAAGTGTATTTTTCTAACCTTGTTACTGTGTCTTTTTGGTGCCTTGATTATGGAAAAAACTTTAAATGATTCAACTATGGTTGGTATGGACACTCCGTTCAACGACAGCATCACTTTAATAGAAACTCAACGTGAGGTTTCCCGTTTAATAGAGGAGATCTCCACATTGCGTGGAGATCTCACAAAGCTTATTGAACTGTTTTCGCAAGAGGAACCAACGATAAGAGTGAGAACCAGTGCGAGTACCGTAGGCAATCCTCCAGCGCAGCCGGTGACATCATCTCCACGCTCAGCAAACCGGAGTTATGGTGGAATGAAAACGACCGAAGGAATTGAAGCGCAAAATGCGAGGTACTCCTTTGAAAAAGAAGATACAAATCCTAATTTGAGAGAAAAGTCCTCGAACGACAACAGAAGTCATGGCCATCAGCCTAGGTCATCTCATTTTAAAGGTACTGTACACGCCAACTTACAGACAATGGATACTGCGGCATCTAATACTGTTAAAACGCGGCAGCCTGTTGAGGCTACTGATTGTTTTTCCACTGGTTATAAGGACATTTTAGATAAAGTTTATTCTTTTGATAAAACACTTGATTCCAATAGTGAAGGAATATATGCATTCAAAGACAATGTTGTTACAAACCGAGAAATGACTTTACAAGATAAAATGTTTAATTTTGAAAAAATACTGCACAAATACAAGTGCCTACAAATTGACAATAATTATTTACATCAATGTTTGGTCAACAAAATAGTCCCTCAGGGACTCAGGTTTTATAAATACCCTTTTGGTATTTACTATACGGAAAGTGTTTTGACTGATTTCTATGCCTTCTTTGATGACTGTGGTTTTACCTTAATGTCTAAATTAATTAAATATAATGAAGTGCAGCTGAAGAAGCTTTTAAAGGAAGTGAATGATGTTCAGAGTGAAATTGTTAATGATTTATTGTTTGAGGAGTATGAGAACTTGTATTTTAAAATTTTAAAAAGAGTTGAAATTAAAATTGACAAGATTTATGTAAGGAAGCAGGGTAAACTGTCTAGAGATAGGGAACAGTATAAGAAGGGTAAAAGTTACCCCCCCTCCATTTCAGAAAGTTTGGAAAAATCAGGGAAATTACACCATTAATAAAAACAATAGGTTTGGGCCCAACCAGAAAGATTCAGGGAGAAACAAGAGAGTTGAATTCCACGATAGATTTGAACAAGATAGACATCTTGAAACAAGAAATGGCTATTTGGATGAGTTGGATTCCTTTCATGAAACTACTGTAACTTTTTTAGGGCCCCGAAGATCAGAAAGACTAGCCAGCAAACAACGAATTCCTTCAGATCCAGGACCACAGGAACACATGGGTGGGAAAGATTTTGCCTGGAAAAACAGGGGGAGGAGAGGGAGATAGATGAGATTAAACAAGATGAGAATGGCATTACCTTTTTATATAAGGGTTTTAAAATACACAATTATACAAGTTTGAAACTAGAAAAACAACATTTTGAATTGTTTTCGAGGGGCTTTAAATTTGTGAAAACAACTTTTGGTGATTTGGCCAACATACTACTAGAGTTAAAGTTATATCTTCGAAAATTAAATTTGAGAATTACTTGTAAACACAAAAAACTTGTTAATAATGATACACCTAGTGAAGTTCCTGAAGGAGAATTATTTGACAAATCTCAAATGCTCACTAGGAGGAGCATTTTTAATCCTCCACTACATCCAGTTATTACACCTTTGAGGCTATAGTTACCAATGATATATATGAAACATTTGATAGGTTAAAAGGGTTGAATAAAGTTAACAACTTAAAGGAAGGAGAGTCAACATTACTTGAAAATTTGAGGAAAGAGGCAAATTTAAGATTTATGCAACCTGATAAAGGAGGTGAAGTGGTTATATATTATCTGGAAGTTTATAATGATGTTTTAACCAATTTATTGATGGATGAAAAAACCTACACCACCGTGTCATATAACGAGGTTCAAATAGCCTATAGAAGAATAGACAGCCTGTTGGAGGAATATTTTATAGAAAATAGAATTGGGAATGAAACATACAACTTTTTGAAACAAATGTATCCCAGTGTACCCCAATTCTTTGGAATACCTAAGATACACAAAAATATATTGAAGCCTCCCTTCCGTCCCATAGTTTCAGCCAAAAAGTCTAAAACTCACCCACTAGCAGTGTTTATTGACCACAAATTGAAAGAAATTGTTAGGACTCAAAAACATCTGGTTCAGGACTCTTGGGACTTCCTGGGTAAAATAACAGACAACTTATGGTCAGAAACTTGTAAACTTGTTACCATAGATGTCAAAGATCTTTTCACCTGTATACCCAGAGAAGTGGGTTTTGAATACTTTGAGAACTGTGTCCACAAACACCTAGAGTCCCCCTTGGACAGTAAGAAATTAATATTAGAACTAACTGAAGTTGTCCTTGATAACAACTTCATTATATTCCAAGGAGAATACTACAAACAGGGTACTGGGGTGGCCATGGGGGCGGCTTGCGCTCCCATATATGCTAACCTTGTTCTTCTTGAGTGGGAGGAGCAATACATTTTTTCCAGTCATTATATGGAAAACATAAAAATTTATCTCAGATTTCTGGATGATATTTTTTTATTGTGGGAGGAAGACCATTTGGATGATCTGAAGGAATTGACTACTACATTTTTCGTGATGAAGTCTTTTAACCTGACAGTGTTTATTTGGTTGCACCCATACCTCTCAACCGTACAGAATTTCTCATTTTTTACCAGTTTTGAGTTCCAAATAATGGGGTGCCACAATTCCCGAGTGGCACCCCTTAATTTTTGAATTTCCCAGCTTTTTTTTTTTAATGTTTTTCCCAGCTTTTGGGGCTGATGTCATCACATGCAGAGGCGTGCATGATGATGTAAGCTTTGTAAGCAGCCTGCCAGCCTGTCAGAATTCAGCTGTGGGCTGAGTGACTGACTTTATGTTTATTGACAGCACATGTGTTGCTGGACTCGTCAGTCATCACGTCTCATATGCTGCAAGTCTGTAACACATAGAATCAAGAGAGAGGGGTGGGACACATACACACAGAAGAGTCAGAGAGAAGAGAACCCTGAGCACTGATGATAGTGAAAGCTGCTGACTGCCGAACCTGAGAAAAAGCGCACACAGGCAAGGGCAGGCACTGTTTTTTTGTTTTAATTTAAAATAATTTGTTTTTTTTAGTTTAGTTAGAAGTTAGAAATTAAAAGGCAGCAGGAGTCATTCAGGACTCGGCGTCAGCAACCATGTAGCAGCAGAACAAGTTCTCATCGGACTTGGAGCTATGCAGTGGTGAATCCCATTACCTGTCATGAAAAAATGTATTTCTTCTGCTTCTCCTTCCCTGGCTCCTTCTGCACCTCCAGCAGTTAAAATAAATATAAAGAAAGATAAGAAAACAAATTGGTTTTGAGTCATAGACTCATATTATATGAAATGAATGATTGCCATTTGTGTGACATCCAGGAACAGCAGTTGGGGGGGCAGTTTCACCCTGGATGATCTTAATCTATATGTGCACTTTCTGAACTAGTCTACTGTAGAAAATGGGTCTTCTGTTTTTATCCTCGCCAAATGAATCTTTAGGTTTGTAATAAAACAATGCAAGGCTGTCTGTGTTCGGTAATTCGGTCCATGAAAGAATAACCTGCTGAATTTCAAAACGTGTTTCAGATGTATTCACCTGCTAAGAAACTAATCATAGCATACCTTTGATTTATTAACTCATGGCAGGAAGAAACATGTTTCCTGGAAAAACACCAAGATCAGGAATTCGCAATATTCGCAATCTAATTCAAGCATTTTAACAGAACTAGCACTTCATTTTTTATCTCTTACATAAATGTATGAAAAATAAATACTACTTTACTATAAAAAATGTTAATAATAGTCTTTGAATACATTTCAGTTTTTGTTTCGCTAGCCTTTGCTTCACTTTGAAACTTATATTAATTTTGTTGTAGACCTGGACTTAGGCTATTTGGTAAGTTTTTCTTTGTGTTGCTGGGGGGAAAATTGCAGTTATGAAATCCTCCGGTATGCTGATTGCTGAAGGAAAGGCAACATGTTAACGTATAAGCTCTATGACATATTTTGCATCCCATTATGAAAAGCTGGAGCTCGGAGCTGAAAGAGGATAGGAAGCTATATGCTGGATGTTATAGTTACTAGTGCATTTACTCTAAGCATTGTGTGTTGTCTTTTATATATCACAGCCTGTCAGAAGTGCTGAATGTGTTATGTCTGCGACTGATTAATAACTAGTGTTCTGTCATCTTCTGCCAAGCATAGTGTACTCATGTTTTGTTAGCAAAACACTATTTGTATTAACACAACCACTGTTTAGCAAACTGCAGCCTTTCATCTCTAGCTAATACTCCACAAAGAGTGTAGTAAAGAAATGTGTCCTTCATTATCACTGCATTCCCAATAATTTGCGTTCAGTATTGCTGCCTAGTTAGATTGTAGGTGATGCACAATGATAGAAACTTTATGTAAGTTATTTTTTTATTCTCTGTAGTCAAGTCATTCTGGTCGATTTAATGTTGTAACACCCATCAACAATACCTGTTTTCCTTTGTGACATGGTAAATTCCTGAGAATGTACAAAAGTAGTGACTATAGGTCAGGGATTACAGTTCATGTACACAAAATTAAGCTAACATGCAGCTCATTTTTATGACCAATTGGCAATCTAGTGTCTTGTGAATGTAATAAAACACTATTGTTCTTCTTATTTTGTGTTTCATGATGATATTTTGGTTGTCTGTTCTTTAGTTTGCGTTTAAACGTTGGTATCCCACAAGTTCACTGGAGTGGGAGGGGCTACATAACTATGTATGCCGATTTTTATGTTAATCAGTGTACAAATTTGTGCCTATTTTTCATGGGCCTTTGTCCAGATTTTTGATGTTTCCAGGCTGAGAGGTATAGTTGCACCTGAAAAGGAAAAATTGTGTCAGTGGGATTACCTGGTTGTCAGCTGAAGTGAAATTAATATTTTAAAAAAGTGCGATATGTAACACAACATTCTTTTGACAGAAATGTCTGATTTTTCAGTTGGATTGTTAACATGTGGAGCATTAAAATACCATACCCATGATAACTACACTGTAACAAAAAGTGTTATCACAGCATTAAGAAAGATCCTACAGTCTGCTGTGAAATTGGAGTGAAAGTTCAGGGAAGTTAACTGAATTCGATAGTAAGTGGACATGCCATAAGATGTGAAGGTAGCAGTATGTTCTCTTACCTGCACACAGACATCAAGAGGAAGAGGAAAACAGCCAGCTCCATGACATAGGGGGATAAAGACCTCACTACACTGCAGGTAACCCCAGTTTGAGTAGCAATCCCGAAGCCTGTATAAGCTGGCTATGATGGGGGAGGGGGGGTGTCCAGGAGTGAGCATTTTTTTCTCATCTTGTTCATCCCTGGGGACTGAGGTGGCTCAGGCTCACCACAAAGGTGGCACCTAGCGGGCCTACTGGTTATTGCCATTTGGTATGATCTTGGTGCTTAACACCAGTAAGCCCAAGGCGAGTCCATCATGGGAAGGCACTCTTTTCCTCAGTGAATGACAACATTGGGCTCAGGGGAGCTGACAAGAGAGAACAGTGCGCCCAATAGAAGTTGGTAGATCACCTTCCGGACCAGCAAGCTGGCCATCTCTCTACTACTTGACTCTTGCCAGGGAATGGAAGGGCTGATATGGATTCCTAGGTGGTAAGAAGTGGGCTGTAGGGCTCTCACGCAACCTGGAAGTGCCAGGCTCTTGTAACCCAGAACAAATAGACTGATTAGGGTGTTAGTAGTAAAGCCATAAGGCAATGTCGGGGGTGGGGTGGCATGAGGAAAAAAAAGGTATAGGAAAACTATAGCTATTCTAGGCAACATGTTTACCTGGTAGATTTGCTCATTATAACAAAGATCAGGCAAAAACCATATATTTTGCATGCAGATGCAGCTCCTTGGTGATCTCGGTTTTCAGATGGAATTCAAGACAGATCAGAATGGTAACCTTACTAGAAAAAAGAGTTTAAATTGGATTTTCAAACCTTATCAGCTTTCTTAGCTGCCAGGTAGGGCAGCTACTACAAACTGAACTTTAGTGGATACAAATAAAGAACTAAATTATTCTTACATTTAAGAATTTGTTGACATCATCAGACTCAGATAGAGTGACAATTCTAAACCATGAGGAACATAAGTCTATGATGACATCAGATATAGTGAAAATTCTAAACCATGAGGAATATAAGTCTATGATGACATCAGATATAGTGAAAATTCTAAACCATGAATAACATAAGTCTATGATGACATCAGATATAGTGAAAATTCTAAACCATGAGGAATATAACTCTATGATGACATCTTTGCTAAATTTAGCAGAAGCAATTCAGAAATGAGCTGGTATGGAAATCAAACCAGAAACAGATAAAAACAAACTGCAACATAACATGTCAGAAAACAAAGGAGTGAATCTAAAGACCAGAGTAAATGGAAATATACCTGGAAAGCTTGCAATTAAAGTAGCAAGTATAGATTACAGTTAGAACTATCAAATATTGATCAAGATTTTATGCATGAGTGGTAAAGAAGAGGAGAATTTAAACCAATTTGATGCATGAGTGGTAAAGAAGAGGAGAATTTAAACCAAAACTTAAAATATTGATGGCAGCTCAAGACAGTGGGCTATATATACAATGATTTACAAATACTGTAGAAAAACTAGGAGATGCAGGCAAATGTAGGTTCTTTGGCATAGAATAAAAAACAGTTGCACATCTTTTTGTTGGCTGTATAGTCATTGCTGTTGGTATTCATACCAAAAGCCACAATAATGTGACAAGACTGTTATATTGTAGATTGGGCAAACACTACAACATACAGGTAGGTGAGAAAAATTGGAAACAATTTGCTATTTTTATTGCATTGTATATCTTTGGAGCTTTTCTCCCCAGGCCTCTGCTGAAAAAGGGCAATAGCTCAGCCGGACACTTCTGGTCAACAAATGTAAAATAAAATAAATAAATAAATAAAATCACAAAGAATTACTGAAAAGGAAGAATCTGTGATGAAATGGGATCATTCATTACCAATAGTCAAGAAAGCAGAAACAAGAATACCATACTCTAGTTAAAGAAAAAAGGACAAAAGTGGTACTAATTATTGAAATAACTGCACCTAGTGATTATAGCACCCTGTGTATTGAGAAACACAAACTCATAAAGTACTTGGATATGCAAGCTGAAAATAGAGCAATATGCAATAATGTTACCCAGATAGTTCTAGTGGTTGTTAGACTAACACATCCAATGAAAAAGGAAATTAAGTACATGTATATGTAAGGATCCTTCCAGTACATGTGACACCATATGACCTGCAGAAGGAGGCATTTTTTGTATGTTGTGGGTGATAACAAGAACACTATTGAAAAACATCAAAGACTGAAGCAATACAAGTTTCCTGAACACTTTAACCATACTGTGAGTTAGGAATAGTATCCACTCCTATTAAGGTATTAGAAATCCTAAATACTTGGAGATGAAATTAAAGAAGACAGAACTATATAAATGTAGGAAAAAAATCCAAACAAAACGAGATATTATAAAAGACAAATTGCTTCAAACAAGTCTTCCCTCTGCTGAGTTCAGAAAAAAAGTTTATAGTAGCCTTATTAGGAGGTAAAAGCTTAAAAAAATAAGGTATATTTTGAAACTGTCATTCTAAGGTGTTCTTTCCTGGATAACATAAACGGAGAGGGTCCTCACAAAGAGTGCTTAGCCATGCTGTCAGCAGCCTGCCCGCTCCATGATGCGACCCCTGCGTTCCATCTCCAAGCCCCAGGAGTCAGTCCTGACCTCTGCTCACTGTCTGTGTGGACCTTGCATCTTAAGCTAAATATATGCATTGTAAATTGTAGTTTATTCATATTTTTGATTTTTTCCCTTGTCTTTTCTGCTCTAAAAAGAGAACAGGAGTCGTGTCATATTTCTTAACTGAACAAGTATTTCTTTTACATACTTAGAAAGTTGATAGAACAACAAGCTTTGCATTATGAGGATGCAAACTTTGTAAATCACATGCTTGACATTTAGTGACTGCAATCCACAACAAGTTGCCAGAAGCAACAAATTTTACAAGGAGCAGACAAATATATTTCCCATGTTCTTTGCGTAAAAATTCTGGTGTTGTGTAACACCAGACACAAAATGTAAACTAGGGCTTGCTCCGGTAAGACTGTGCTATAGCTCAGAGGGCTAAGTAAGTACAGTACGAACTATGCAAACAACTAAACAGATAACTAGCCAAAAACCAAGCTTAAATTAAAAATAAAATAAAATAACCCAAAAGGCAAGTGGTTTCTTTTCCAAATAAAAAATTCTAATTTATTTCAATATATTGGTCAGATGAGCACTGTTGATTAATGCCGCATTTACATTTGGAAGCTTTTAAATACATTTAATTTTTGCATAATTTAAAATTACATTAAAGATAATGATGTAAATCTGATGGGTCAGGGAGTTAATTTCCAGAATCTAATAGGGCATTAGTCTGAACTAATCATAATGATGTGATTTGAAAGACACTGAAGCTTAGGACAAATGAAATATTATTAATGTGATAGGGTAAAAAACTGCAAATATTAGCTGGGATAGGGCAGCAATAGTCATCTGACCAAGATACTGAAATAAATTAGATTTTTTTATTTTATTATTTATTTATTTATTTACCGAGAAAATCTGACTGGATGCAGGTCCTTTTTCAGCAGATGCCCGGGGAGAAAAGCTCCACATTATGTACACGATAATTAAAGAATACAAAGTTGCAGCAATAGTAAACAACATTACTGGTTGTCGACTTTAATACAGTAACTAGATATAGATTATCAACAGTATATACAGTAAATGTTGCAAGTTAAGATAGTTTCTGTACTTTATAATATTAGTAACAAAGTAGTCAGACAAGTTTTTAAAGTATGTAGAGACAACTAGCTAATTCTGACTGGGGTTAGTAGTGGCGGTAGTATAGTTGGGTAAGAGTCTAGGTGGGGGAGGGGTTAAGGGTGGGGGTGTTAGTCTGGATTAGAACAAGGACAAAGCCAGTACAAATTTAAGTGGGATTTGAGCACAGTCTTGAAAAGCCTGCTGGAAGGTAGAGTAGTTATAGACGGTGGAAGATTGTTCCAGAGTTTAGATATGGTACATGAAAATATGGCTTCTCCTGCTGAGTTTTTGGGTTTGATAACAGTGAGTTGATATTTGTTGCTTGATCTTAGGGGCCTAGTGGGGTGATAGGGTTTGAAGGGAAGGGATGTTATAGGGGTGGTTAATAAGTTTATGAGCGAGGGTGATTTGATTAAAGTGAAGGAGTTGTGGGAGTTCTAGCCAGTTTAGTTCTATAAGGGAGATACAGTGATGGCTGCGGTTGGAGCTTCCAGTGGCAAATTTAACTATTTTGTTGTAACAAGCATCCAGCTTGTGTAGGTCTGTCTGTCCAAGGTTGGTAAGTATGGGGGATGCATAGAGTAGGGTGGCAATTAGCTGGGAATTGGCTATGGAGATTCTAGCAGCCTTGCTTAGGAATTGGCAGCTTTAATATAATGCACCAAGTTTCTTGTGAACTTTTTTTATTGTAAGAGATATGGGGTGTCAAATCTAAGTTTGTTGTCTATTTCCACACTGAGTAATTTTGTGTGTTCTGATGGAAAGATGATGGTATTGTCTTTGGCAAGAATGTTGTAGTGGGGGTGTTTTTGGTGGCTTTGGAAGGTTGGAACAGGAGAAGTTTTGTCTTACTTGGGTTGAGTAGGGGCTGAGCATTGGATAGCCAGCTTTCTACAGAAGAGAATGATTCCTGTGTGATTTGTTGTAGTCCTGGTAGAGTGGGGGCAGAGCAGATGAGAGCAGAGTCATCTGCGTACTGTATAAGAGATGCTTGTGTGGTGGCAGTATGTAGGTTGTTAGTGAAAAGTAAGAATAACAGAGGGCCAAGGATAGACCCTTGGGGAACTCCGAGAGTAACTAGGAGGTGAGGTGATAGGTTATCATCCCAGATTACTGATTGCTGGCATCCGTGTAGATAGCTGTGGAACCAGTTGCAGGCTGATTGTGAGAAGGAGAGGTTGGGGAGAGTAGAGAGTAGTAGCTCATGAGATACCATGTCAAAGGCCTTTGAGAGATCTATAAATATGCCAGTAGAGAAGAGGCCATTGTTTTTGTGATGAAGTATAGTGTTGGTGAATGAGAGCAGAGCAGAGGTAGTGCTGTGATATGGCCTGAAACCATGTTGGGTTTTGGAGAGGAGATTATTAGCTAGGAGGTAGTTGGAGACCTAGGTGTTGATACATTTTTTCAAGTATCTTGGAGAGAGGGGAGAGGATAGCAATGGGGTGGTAACTGGGGAGGTCAGTGGAGGGGGTGCCTTTGTGGAGGGGAATGATATGGGATATTTTCCATACAGAGGGAACATAGCCTTCTGTTATGGAACGGTTGATTAGAATTTAAATTGGATAGGCTAGTGTATCAGCTACAATTTTCAAGTATTCAGAGGGGAGGTTGTCAGCTGCGAGTTTGGTGGGTTTAAGTTTTGACAATAGTCTTTTTTTGTTGGAGGTAGGTACTGAGGTGAAGAAGAAAACAGGAGTGGGTGGTTTTGGGTTAGGAGTTGGGGGTGGCTGATGTAGGTAGGTGTTTTTTGTTTAGAGATATTATAGTTTCAGTGAAGTGTTTGTTGAAGGATTCAGCAATGCTGCTGGAGGAGGGGGGGTGGACTGCTGGGGTATTAAGCTTCCCTGGGTGGAGGATAGTGCTAATGTTGTTTGTTCTTCTTTCAGCTTTTCCCGGTTAGGGGTCGCCACAGCAGAACTCTGGTCTACTAATGACTGGCAGTAGATTTTTATGGTGCTAAGGTGCCAGCTGGATGCCCAACATTCAACGAAGGCACGCCCATTCACACATGTCTTTCGAAGGCCACTCGACCACGGGGAGGACATGCAGACTCCGCACAGAAGGTGCTCCTGCCGAGAATCAAACGGAAGAACTGTTTGCTGTGAGGTGACAACACTACCGCTGCACCACCGTGGACCAGAATTGCTTAGGATTGTGGTTGGTAGAGTTTAGGGTGGATTTACAGTAGAGGGATTTGTCTAATTTTATTTGCTTTTTGGCTTTATTGTGCAGTTCAAGGAATGATTGCCTATCTGAGTTATTTTTTGTTAGTCGCCAGTGCTCCCAGGCCTTATCTCTGGATTTCATTACGGTTCTGGTGGTGTTTTGTAACCATGGGGCATGCCTGGATCTGACTTTGGCATTTCTTACAAGAGCATGGATGTTTAGGATGGAGAGGAAGGTACTGTTGAAGAAGTGGACCGCCTCATCTAGGTTGAGGTATTTTAGTGGTGACCAGTTAATGTTTTGCAGGGAGGAGATGAAGGAGTTGGGGTTGAAGTTGGACTTGTTCCATATTTGCCTGAGGATAATGGGCTTCAGACTATTTGTGTGGTGCCAAATTAGGAAACTGGGGGAGTGGTCACTAAGACTGTCAGGTAAGCAGCCTGCTAGGTAAGAGTCAGGGGCTTTGTTGACTAGGATCCAGTCAAGTAAGGTATGATTGTTAGGGTTTTTGTTGATTTGGGTAGGGGATTGGATGAGTTGAGTGAAGCCATGGAGATTTAGGTGAATGGTTGGGAGACTTATTACAGGATAGCCAGTTGATGTTAAAGACGCAGAGAATGATGTTTTCTGGGGTAGAAATAGAGTAACCCAGCTCAAGAGTTTTTCTAGGGGTGTAATATTTTGCCCTGGTGGGAAATAGCATCCTATGATATTGATTGTTTTGTTTGGATTTAGTTTGAGATTGGCATAAAGGATTTCTTCATTGTTGTAGTGAGGGGGCAGATGTGTTCAGGTGTTGGATATTGAGGTGGTGTTTAAATATCAATGCTACACCATCTCCTTTTTTGGACAATCTGTCTATGCGAAGGATGTTGTATTCAGGTGGGAGTAGTATTTCCTCACTTTTGATGTGAGGTAATTTGATTTGAAAAAAAAGCCTCTTGCCTTGTGGGTTATTTTATTTTTAATTTAAGCCTGGTTTGGGGCTATTTCTCTGTCTAGCTGTTTGCATAAGAGTTCTAGACAAAGCCAAAATTACAATAATCTCTAGTGATTTACCAGAAAAAATGAAATTTTCTTTTATTCATTCTTTGTTGTCTGAGTTAGTCTCACAAGGTCAATGGTCTTTTTCAGGGTAGACCCGAGGTGGCATTTATACTACCAGGGGGAAATTTGGCCAGCACATCAGTGAACACCCCCTACTTTTTCTAATACATGCTGTGGGATCTTTCCCATCCACCTGAGCTTCCACAAATGTAAGCATATGGGACCTCTGTTTAACATCTCATCCAAAGGATGATACACTCAGGAGCTCAGATCTGATTGGTAAAGCGGGCCTTGTCTTGGGAGTTTGTAGATCAGGCCATGTTGTAGGTTGTTTTTTGAGGCTGGAAGGCTAGTTGACAGATAGTCATTTAGCAGACAGTGGCATGAAAGTGTCTTGGGGTAATAATTTAAAGGACTCAAATAAGAGGCTAGTTCTTTGCTTGTTGGGTAGGCAGTTAGCCTTTTTTAATGAAATGGCAATGGTGTTCATTTTTTGTGGGAGATGGAAATAAACTTGCAGATTTTGTTACAGCATGTCTGCAAGAGAGTGTGGTTAGTTATGGATGCAGAGTTTCTAAGTGGTAGGCCATACTGCTTTTGGAAAATAAAAAACCTTTGCTTATGGCAGCTCTAGCTGGGGTTTACAGATAACAAGAAATCTTCCTGACTCAGTATAGAAGGTGGTTAGATGGTTGATATTTTCTTTGTTTTTAGTTATTTATTTGTTTGTTAATGTAGCTGTGAAAAGTCAGTGCTTGGTCTAACCACATTCCCAGATACTGTCTGTTAAGTTTAGTATTTGATGTTTTAATCAGTTTTTGGTGGTTTCCAGCAATCATAGGTTTCAATGTTATTAGGTTTAGAAGGAGTTAATTGGTAGTGAGCCAGTAGTTGAGTGTTTTTAGGTTTGTTTGAAGCTGATTTTAGATGTCTGAGTGATTGGGGCTGGACCTACAGATGACCATGTCATCAGTGCATAGTAGTAAAGGGACTGTGCGTCCACTGCTTATATCCGTGGCAGTTTGTTAATGAAAATAAGAAGAGTAAAGGTGCTAGAATTGAGCCTTGTCCGGCAGTCACCTAGTCAAGTGACCCAACAGACACCAACTGATGATTATATGACTGCTTATTAACTCTTTTGTCCTGTCTGTCCATAACACATGACCTTACTTCTGATATGACTAAAAACTCAGTCATTGACCTTTATACCAAGTACACTTATTGGCATCCTTATATTTGAACATGGTGTTGGTGTAGGATAGTCAATGACCAGCATACCAATCTGAAAGAAGCTTTCCCCCAGGTTCATGTAATACAAGGTGTCTGTACAAATCACAGTCGTATATGTACGCCCATCATTCATCATGTGATCTTTGATGTTTTCCCTTAAAAATACAGTGGGTGTTACTTTAGAAAGCACTGCACTGACTGTCTCTGACAAGACAAGGCAAGGTTTTAGGTATATGTGCATAAGCATAGTTTTTTCCTTATACAGTTTGCAGTCCCACTGAAGTGTCCCAACCATAAATGCCAATAGAAGTATTACTAGGGTGGGACACAGGAAGCAACTGACCTGTAACTAAGCTGTTAGGTGGTGCAACTGGTAGGTGCCAAGAGTAGGAGAGTGCAGTACCTGCATTAATTTGGTAAGCTTCAAGGATATCCGAGCTTCATACCTGAATGACATGATTGCATTTGCCATTGTGACGGAAGCATTCCTTATAGTGATTATAGTGATTTAACTATAGCAAGCTGCCTGTTGCATTTTTAGCAAACAGCTTGCAACAGTTTCAGATTTCTTTCTGTTCTCATTCTTGGACTAGACCCTTTCTTTTCCTCCTCAAGCTTGAGGTGAGGGAAGTACCAGTTCGGAGAACTGCACAGGGTGCCATTGCCCTGACTACAATTCGGGCAGTCATTTGGGTAGCGTATTACTGACTCAATGAACCATTTTCTTCCACAATTCCATAAACTTAGAGCCTGTGAGTTGATGAGCATCATGTCACCCAACAGTCTGTTCTTGTGCATTCTCAAGAAAAAGAACCTGGATTTCCTATTGAATGACATATTCTTTGGTAATTGCTTTCACTGCAGGTATAAATATTTTCCACTTTTCGGCATTAATATGTTGTTGTGCAGCATACTGCTAGCTCTCATTAATTCTATGGAATTGAACTATATATTTTATCATAAAGACCCTCCTAAATTTATATGACTTTAGAATTAACTCTAGTAGTAACACAAGCTACTACACGACAATTGCCTCAGACAGAAAATTTGGTTCAGAATATCTCTGTTACTAAATATGAACAATTGTTCATAGGTATGTACTAGGCTAGCTACCCTTGTGGGCCATCTTATGCTTAGCCATTTTCCATTTTTACACTCAAATTAAGTTATCCATCATCTGGTTGATAATCATATATATACCCCTAATGATTGGCTACATTTTGACTAAATGTTTTATAATTTCTTACACAGTGGGAAAAATCTGTGATGATAATGCTAGCATTTTCAAAAAGGTTATACTGCGTGATAAGGCAACCTATAGTATCATTTTTTTTTTCCGATTTACTGTAGGCTTTGTTAAAGCACTCTGAATTTTCAATATATGCTTTTAGCCTCATGTATTGTCTAAGTTTTGCAGCTGATGAAGCCTTTAATTTAACAAGTTACCTGACTTTTTTGCTCTTTCATATAGTTCTGCTATTGATCTGTGATAATATTTTGCCAGCAATCACATGCAGAACAATTGATAGCTTTTATGGTTGTTCAGATCCCCGCATAATCGAGTACTGCTTCTGAAGATTTGACAGAGAGTTTTGCTTTGTGTCGCTCTCTTCCACTAATAATTATACACTCCAGGTAGCTGTAAAGCAAATCATGGTTTAAAGTGAAGTTATTTGTTTGCTTTTTACTACACCTTCTGATAAATGAGAAAAGGGCCTTTGGGTCCATTTCCCTTTATGCAAAAATCATTTCACACACACACACACACACACACACACACACACACACACACACACACGCGCGCGCACACGCACACACGCACACACACTTGGGAGCAGTTTAACTGCTTTGCACTGGCTTCAAGTTTCTTTTACAAACGTCTATGCAAAACATACTTGTGGCGCCTATAGCATAAGCCACAATTGTGAAAATTGTTGATGTTACCAGCCTATTTGCAAAGTAAACAAATGTAAAAATAAAGAAGGAACTTGAGAAGTACATATAAAGAATATTGTTAAGTTTAGCAGCATGGTGATAAAATATTGACTACATTTGAATTTCTTTAAAATGTTTATTTTACTTGATTTCTTAGTCAAACTTTGCCAGGGATGTATGGATCTGAATGCTTGAATTTAAAAAAAATGATGTATGAATGGCATGCCATTCCTCTCAGATAATAAACATGCTCTCATAACTGACTGGTGTGCTGCCCCTTTAAATGGAGGCAGTCACATCTCCACATTGTTGTACTTCCTGTGCTTTGGAAATGAAACTGGGAAAAAGTTGTTAGTACGGCTTCCAATGTACTTTCTGCTGTGGCAGTTCTGCTCAGAAACTGATTAAGGTTTGCTTGAAAAGGCAGTGATTCTGCACTCAGGAAACAAATTTTCCAGGATCCACATTAGCAGGATTTGATACAGAACTTGGTTTATCAATATACATAGCAGCTTCCCAGCAAAATGCCCCGAGTGAATGCAAAGGCAACTGCTGCATTTCAACGATCCCAGAGAGTGAAGCTGGGGCCCAGAAAGCAGAAAACAGATCTTAGGGAGAAAGAAGACATGCAGAATCTGTGTGCTACAAATGGGAAAACAGAGCAGTGCTGTGGGGAGCACAGGCGTAGACTAGAGTTGTTTTGCAAGGAGGATGAAATGTTTATTTGTGTACTGTGTGTTCCCAAACATTCCTGCCACAGCTTTGTGTACCTGCATGAGGCAGTCGGTGTGTATAAGGTAAGGGGCATAGACAGACAAATAATGGTGTGCTATGTTTACTTTGTAAGTTGTGCTGACAAATGAGCTTTCTTTCAAAATTTCATCATCGGAAGTGTGTATTTCTTAATTAATTGTACTGAGTGGTACATACAGAACATTAACATTTTTAGACACGAACTAGCAGCCTAGACAATGTGTCTTTATCTTTTGCAGTTTATGAAGCCACTGTGTTTTTTTCAGGTGGTGAGTTAACGCTGTCTCCATGTAAGTATGGAGAGTTATTCCTAGCACAAAAATTCGCTGTTAAGTTACTTGAGTTGTTATTTTAATTAGATTATAAGAAAAGTATGGGGTTATATTGGTGACTGAATTCTTCATGAATGCACATAGTTGCTATCCAGAGGTTCCTTTACTTGTTGATAAGTGCTTCTAATATTACAGGCACTGAGACAAAAGGCTTCTAGCTGAAGAAGAGAGTCTCGCTAAATTAGGTTTTCATTCCTATGATTGTTTTGGTAGTTGTTTCAAATAATTCTCACCATTGTTAGGTTGCATATTGTTTATGAACAGCTAAAATAAATAGCAACTGATAAGACAAGCTGCAGGATAAAACAGAGTAGTAATTCCAAATGTTGTGAGCACACAAACAAGGGAAAAGGGAAGTAATAATAATCATTTTATGCACAGTCCCCCCTATATACAGCTGTTTCCATTTGAGATGAGAATGAAGTACATTATCATGCGAAAATAAAAAAAAAAATCTGTGTTATGAAGGTAAAGGGATTTTAATAGATTTATTTTCTCAACATTGCTACCTTTCCTTTATTTGTTAACCAGCTATGCCCAGCAAGGTATTGCCCATTTACAGTGGATGCTTGTGGAAAAAAACCTCTGTTGGCATTCTAGGTGGCAATTGCAGTTGACAGGTATTGTAATTGTAACATATATATGTTTTGTCAGTAAAATGAAGTAAAAATAGTTATGTAGCTACTGTAATAAATACAGGTAAACAGAATGTTGTACTAACAGATGATAGCTGTGTTTATTAGAATGCATGCTTGTATCTTACACCATTATCGGGTATTACAGAATCATGAATCATCTTCTTCTTTCGGCTTTTACCGGTTAGGGGTCGCCACAGCGGATCACTTTGTCCGCTTATGATTGGCAGTGGAGTTTTACGATGTCGAGTTACCAGCCCGGCACCCAACCTTCCATAGAAGGCACACACATGCATGCACTCACACCTAGGGCCAATTTAGTGTGTCCAATCCACCAATAGTGTGTCTTTGGGATGTGGGAGGAAACTGGAGCACCTGGGGGAAACCCACACGACCACAGGGAGGACATGCAGACTCCGCACAGAAGACACCCCAGCCGAGGATCGAACCGGAGAACATATTGCTGTGAGGCGGCAATGATAACCGCTGCACCACCGTGGCCGCCCATTATCATGAATAATGATGATTAATAAAGATCATTGACCCATCTTATAGCATCATAGACTGTTACTAGGCTAATGACCTGGGGGAGGGGGCTTTCTAAGCCTAGCCAAGTTTTCCTGAAAGAATAATGATGTCCTGTATCCAAGTAGGACATCATGGGCCAGGCATTTATAAGCTACCTCTGTCCATAAAGGATATGGTGCCAGGCCTGGTTTAAATTTTCTGTTCCCCATCCACTGGTGTAGGTTGCATTTTAAACTGGGTAGTAGATAAACTCAACTTCACATAGATGGGAAGCTTGTTTTATTGGCGGGGCAGTCTACGGGACAGATCTGTCTCTCCAGCATGTTCTGTTTAAGTCACAGACAAAATTCAGGTCCCTAGACTTTGTATTTCTGGTACTCTTTGACTTACAAATATGCAGGAGATTCATAAGTGTGGGGTTTGCAGATGCCTTGTAAGCCAGGCATACATCACCTTTCAGCAATCTATAGCAGACTGAGTAGAGGGAAAGGGCCTTAAGGTGCTTTGCATAAGGCAGGTTTGTTGTACCTTATATTCTTTTTGTAAGGAACCTCTGAAGTCACTCTAGTTGCTGCATATGCCTGGTCAGGTACATACCGAAGGGAGCTCTGTACCCTACGATTGGTCTGAGAAGGGCAGAGTACAGTGGGATAATTACCTCTTTGGACCTCGATGCCATGCTCTTACAAGTTGTGTAACATAAAAGGATTTCCTCACCACTGTGGCCACGTGGTGGCCGAAGGTAAAGCTGCTGTCTGTGTGTGTGTAAACAGATCCCTGACCACTGGGTCGAATCTTACCGACATATTATCAGCATGGTAACTAGCTGGGATGGTTGAATTCCCAAAGAATACAATTATGCTTTTCTTAGCATTGAATTTAAGACCATGGCTTTGGCATAATTTGTTAGTCAGAGATACACCTTGAAGAATGCTAGTGTTTGCAGGGGAGCTGATGATAACCCCCCCCCCCCCCCCAGAGCTTGCAATCATCTGCAAACTTAGTCAGCCATAAACCTTCAGCATTTGCTTCCATTTTAGAAAAAAAGATGCCAAAAAGACCATGCTCAGTATGGAACCCTGGGTGACTCTGCGAGTGACTGGCCCTCTTGACGGAGGTGGCTTCACCTATTTTGACCTCATGGGTCCTATCATTGAGCCAGTTGGGTTTATCCCTAAATTAGTGAGCTTATCTATAATGCCTAGGTGGGGTATTGTATCAAAAGCCTTGGCAAAGTTGAGGTAAGCTGTATGCACAGTCTTACATTTATCCATTGCTTTAGTGACACTCTCAATAAAGTCCACCAGATTTAGTGACCCCCTCAAAAAAGGTCCATCAGATTTAATAGGTATGACTTTTCTTTAACAAAGCCGAACTGTGATGGGTCCAGTGTTTTGCAGGTTACCTATGTCCTCATTTATCATGTCCATGATGATTCTTTCTGTGACCTTACATATGAGGCTGGTAAGACTTATGGCCCTGTAGTTACCCAGAGTGGTGTCTGTACCTCCTTTGTGCAGGGGAATGACTAACCATCTTCCATTTCTTGGACACAAAACTTGACTGAAGGCTCCAGATGAAAGTGATTCAAGTAGAACAGAGAGGTCGTATTTCATGCTATTTATTAAACATTCTGAGATGTTATCTGGGCCACTCGACCAGTGTTTTTGGCCTTGGAAAGTGCATTGATGACCTCTTCATAATAATAGAGATTGTGGTACGCAATATTTCCATTGGACTATCGGGGGAATTTAAGCTAAATATGTCAGTCAAAAGGTTGGTAGTGTCCTCCATTTTAGTGTGGGCGATGCCATTTACAATAAGTTCTGTGCATTGTTGTCTATTTCCGCTGAGGCTATGGACTAAGCTGTAGAAAGTTTTGTTGCTGTCCTTTGTCTGCAAAACTATTTTTTTTTTATTTTATTTATTTTAAAATGTACTTATTTGCCTTTAATACCATGCAATTCACCATTTACTTGTGATTATTGTACAGCATTATTCGTCTTGCACAGACATTTCTCAGCCATGCGAGAGCTGCATTTTTGAGCATGGCTTAAGAAACAGCAGTAGCCATACAGTGACAGTGTCCTTTTAGGCTGTTCCACCTTTTTCAGATTTGTGACATGCCTAGAGTAGACTTGTGAATTGTCCAGTAAGATATGTGGTGCTAAATGTAAAATGTAGTGCTGAATTCATAAAGGTACTATGATGAATACCTTTCATGTACATGTGTCTGCGACGTTTTGAATTCAGAGACTTCCCTAACATAGTGGTATAGGTTGAAGCCATGCTGGGCTGTCTCCAAGGCTGAGCAACATGCAAATGAGGCAGTCTGGGTGAGAGATATGTTAGTCATGTGCTCCCCCGCATTCTGTCTCTCTTCCTTTCCCCCTCTTCCTCTCCTCTGGAACTGCCTCCAGGAAGGCATCTACATCTACATACCACATAATTCAAGAAATCACTCTAATATGGTCTGTATGGCCATCTGCATTACTGAACCCAAACAAAAGGCATCATTCAGCAGTCATGGAACAGGTTAATACTTGGATTTTAGTAGTAAGGTAGGGTCAGGAGGTGTGCAATTTCATCTATGTAAGGTGCTGCATGTTTGAGTACATGCATCTATCTGGGAATGGAACAGGTTAGTACTGAGGATTTTAGTAGTAAGGCGGGGTCATGAGGTGTATGACTTCATGTATGTAAGGGGCTGCATGTCTGAGTGCATGCATCTGCCTGAGAGATAGTGTAAGGAGGTTCGTGAGCTGGTGGGGTAGACGTTTGTTTGTTTGTGTTTGTAAATGGATGTGTTTGTATACATCTGGGTTTGTTTGTTTGTGTTTGTAAATGGATGTGTTTGTATACATCTGGGTATGTAGGAGGCTGTATGCACGTGCAGTTATTTGTTAGGGTTGTTCATAGGTTGGTACTAGGCTATCAGCCCTAGGGCCTATACAAGCCTAGCCATAACAATTCCCTGGCTATTTCTTCCCATATTATTTACTTTCCTGGACCCCTGTCTAGCAGGGTGACTGACGTGATCCCTGGGGTGAATTTCCTTTCTCCCATCCAATCGTCAAGGTTCCACTTGAAGAGGTCCAAAGAGGCACTCTGCTTGACATGTATGGGCAATCTATTCCAGAGTCTGGGGAGTCTCTGGGTCGGGAACCTATCCCTCCAGCATGTTTTGTTTATTGTGATGACAAGGTTTAGATCCCTGGAGCGTGTAGCTCTGAGGGATTGGGATTTCTTTAAGTGTAGCATGTCCAACAGCTCTGGGTTTGACATGGCCTTGTATGTTAAGCAGAGATCGCCTCTGAGTAGACAATATGCAACAGAGTATAGCTGGAGTTTTTTAAGGCTGTCAGCGTAGGGCATCTGCTTTAGGCCTGTGATTCTTTTAGTGAGGTATTTCTGAGGCCTTTCCAGTTGTTGCAGATGTCTTGAGAGGTACATACCAAATGGGGCGTTGTATTCTATAATGGGTCTAATGAGGGATGAGTACAGTGGGACAATGACCTCCTTTTTTCTGGATGAAAAGCCCTTCGTGATGAGGTGTGCCACATAGAAGGATTTCCTGACTGTTGTGGCGATGTGGTTATCGAAGGTGACACCACTGTCCACCTGTGGTTGTTGTAATACTTCCTCACACCCTAGGACTAATGGGTGGTTAGGACCACTAGGTACCAGGGTAGACAACTTCTGTACCATAGTGGCACATTAATACTGTGGGCATCAGTGGTAGGAATGCTAATCACCATGGCATACTGCACCAGTGCCATAATGACAATTTAACACTAGGAATTAGGGATAGGGGAAGTACTAGACATCAGGGAAACAGATTAGTCATGGAAAGCAGCACTGTTAACACTATGTGGAGCAGGGAGTGGAGCACACAAATGTGGCTGTGTCAGTTAACTGCCACAAATTTCAGACCAGCACTGATCAGGACTTTATAGTAATATCACACGGCTTGTTTGTACTGATCTGAATTGAGGTGGGCTACCAGCCACAACTCTGAGCTCAGATAACAGATGACTAGAGGCTTCTGTGCTTCCCAAAAATCATGTTGCCTGTTTTTTTTTTTTTTTGCTTATTTGTACCATTTACTGCACTTTTTATTGCCTGACACCTACTTTAATACTATATTTATATACTGTGTACTAAACTACACTGTAGTACTGTCATTTTCTGCCTTACTGTGCCTATTAAATTGTATTTTACTGCTGTTTTCATTGCTTACAATGCTGTTTTGCTATTTTCACTATTTAAGTATTTGCTGGTGCTTTTCACTGTTGCAAAGCAACCTGTTCTGCTTGTTCTGGTTTTCCTGCCAAGCAGTGTTAAAATAACTGATTTGTTAGCTGTTTAAAGCATTCTTTGAAGTCTCTTTGGTGATGTTCTGCCATTTTAAACTTTTTTAGTATCTCACTGCTATTTTTCTGTGTGTGTTAAACATTCTCTAGTGGTTCCCGCCGAAACTAGGGAAGCTAGTAGCTGTAGCATAGTCCAGATACAGGTTTGCTGCATCTGGGTCTATTTGTAGTGGCTGTTTGTTCTGAGTATGTTTTCTAGGCCATCTCGGAATGGAAGGGGCCTTTCTAAACCCTAGTGAGAGGACTGTGCTGATTGGAACCCGTCTGGTGAAGGGTGGTTGGTCTAGGATTTGGAGTAAGCATCCTCATTGGTTCTTTTGAACCTTTTGTAAAGTTTTATTTTAAGTTTTTAGCTTGTGGTATTTAGGCAAGTTTCTGCTTGTTTGCACGTTGTGCAGCACAGCACACTGCCGCGCAGTTGTGTGCCGTTGCCTGACAGATAAATTCAACAGTGTTTCCCTTAGATACAGCTGTAGCACATTATAGCCCTCATCCTTAATAATTTCCTGGTGAAATAAATACTGCTGGTGAGCTGCAACATATTAAACTACCAAACAAAATCCCAGGCAGAGACATCCATCCACTGAGCTCTTCCTTGATTGATCCAGAAAAGCCCACCTTGGTGATAAGTCTTCAAACTAGCATTATAGAGAGTTGGCCACCCTTGTTTCTCCTGCCATCCTTGTTGACTTGTGTCTCTTGAGGCAGTGTAGCAATTGCCTTATGTACACCAACAACCCTCTACTAATAACTCACACTAGTACAGAGTGTGAAAGATGCAGCTACACCAAGAATCTTGAATTTGTGCTCTCTCGCACTCAAAACAGTAACACGGAAGAGGTTGTTAACCCACCCACCATGACACATTCACATAGTACCACTATTCTTACACATAGTCCACATCTAACACAAAAATCAACATATGCAGAGGTTCTCTCAAAAAAACTTAACTTACCAAAACACCAGAGACCTCCAAAGCACAAGACTGCTACAACTAACACAGTTCCCACAGCACCCATGACACCGAGAAGCACCAGTGTCTCACCTTCCAAGCCCGTAAGGCATAACACTCAAAACCCAAATTTTCTAGTCATTGAAGACTCAGTTGTGAAACACACGGATGTCCCACTCACCAGGTTGGACAAGGAGAAATTCACGGTCAGCTGCCTGTCCAGTGCCAGGATTAGTCAGATCACGCCTGTATTCAGGTTTCGCAACAAGTACCATTATTACTCTGTCATAGTTCATGTTGGAGTGAACGACCTGAGATGTACCTCACTGGACTATATGCAAAGAAAGACATGATTGAGCTTTCTGAGTATGTGTCCCAGGCAGGTATGTCTTAGCCTTGTGCAGCATACTACCCTCACTTAGAATGATGCCACAGTATAAACAAAAAAATATTGCTTTCAATAACTGGCTTAGTTTTTGGTGTCATTCAAAAGGGATCCAGTTCATGTCAGCCTGAGAAGCCATGGCCTACAAACCTTCCTGCTTTGCCAGAGACAGTTTGCACCTGGCACTTCTAGGCTTTCAGCTGCTGCAAAGGCTCTTGCCTCACCTTAGTGCCTTTTTTAGCCAAGGTCATGAAAATAAACTTGCCAACGTGAAATTTGCCAGTCATAGCAAAATAAGGGTCATCCTGCAAACCACTAGGAGCCTAAACTAAAATATGCACACTTCGGAAGCACTTCTGTCACTGGAAGATGTCTGTGCAGTCACAGAAATCTGGTTCAAGGCCTCCGAGAGTATCCCGGCCGTGCAAGGCTACAATGCCCTCCACACCTTCAGACTGCAAAATGCATGTGTGAGAACCAAAGGAGGCAGTGTTTCTTTCTAAATTACAGATAAATTCACCTCCCATCTAGTTAGACTGGACAACTCCATGAACTTACTCCAAGTTCAGGTTACAGTGGTTAAGACCCCCATTCAAGTCATAGCCAGTTTACATCCCCTCCATGGGTCATGAAGTGCATGAGGCCTACCTGACCAAACTGGAGATAATCCAAATATTAGTGAACAATCTGGTTATAGGGGGATTTCAATTATCCCACTATCAACTGGGAAACCTACGGTAAACCTAACTCACTAGTGCAAAAGTTCCTTGACTTTGTTAGCTCAAATGCTCTAGAACAAATTGTTCACACCCCAACAACAAGAACAAACATACTAGATCTGGACCTCACCAACATGTCAGATGCACTACTACAACTGTCGAATCCTCTAGTTAAATCTGACCAAAATCAATCACCTTCAAGCTGACACTAACACCAGAACTCACAAAGGGTGAAATCAGACTAAAAAACTTCACCAAGGCAAACTATACCCTCCTAGATGAAGATATAAATACATTCCAAGCCCCCACCCAAGCTGAAAGTGATAACTATGACGAAGCTTACACTAAAGCCCTGTATAGTCACTTGCATACGTGTATAAAGTCAGCTGTACCAGAAAGAATCAAATAAAAACAAACTGCTGTGGTGGATATCCAGCATCAATAAACTTAACAATTAATGCAAAAAGTTGCTGTCCAAGAAAAACAAGGCAAGACCCCAACAATGGAAGAGCACCCTCCTCAGCCTCAACAGGCAAATAAGATAACTTGTCAAATCCTCTTAAGGGCTTTTTTGAGAAAAACTTAGCAACCACAGCCAAGGATAACCATAAGGCCTTTTACAGCTCCGTATGTAGCCTAAAAGGTAGGAGCCAATCATGTGCAGAACTAGTAAACAACAATATCACACATACTGACCCCACAGAGATGTTAAACCTGCTAGCAGATAGGTTTGGGGAAAATTTCACAACCTTATCCCCTCCAACCTATCACAAATGTTCCCCCAAACTTCCTCTCGCCCTATGTATCTGAAGAACAGGTCATCAAAGCCCTGCCCAAAGCAAAAACACAGCCACTATGGGATCAGACGGCATCCCAGGCTGTCTTCTAAACAGGCTAAAACATAAAATAGCACCACCATTAAGTGCCCTTTTTAACCATAGTCTAACCACAGGCTTTGTTCCTGTGTAATGGTTAACAGCAACAGATATTTCCTTACACAAAGGTGGCCTAGCAACAGACCCGGAGAATTACAGACCCATAAGCCTGACCAGCCTCATCTGTAAGGCCATCAAACGTATCATTATAGACCTCCTAAATCAAGACATATGCAACCTCCAAACCCTGGATCCTGCCCATTTTGGCTTCATCAAGGAGAGATCCTGCTTGTCAAATCTGTTGGATTTTTTCAAAAACATGACCAGGACCATAGATGAGGGCAGATCTGTGCACACAGCATACCTCGACTTGGCAATGGCTTTTGATACAGTGCCACACCTAGGCATTACTGATAAACTTAGCAAACTGAATGTAAATTCCTTCGTTGTAAGATGGGTTGCCAACTGGCTCACAAACTGGCCATGCTATCAAAGTGGGTGACTACACATCAACCAGCAGACTGTTACCAGTGGAGTGCCACAGGGGTCAGTGCTGAGCCCCCTACTGTTTGGTATATACTTCTCAGAAGTTCAGGTCAAAACTAAGGGATTGTGGCTGACAAAATTTGCAGATAACTGTAAACTGGATGCAATTATTGAATCCCAAAATTATGTTAGTATACTTCAGGAGGGTCTTGCACAGACCAACAACTGGTGCTTTAGTCACGGTCTCTAACTGAATGCAAAGAAATGTGTCATCATTCCCTTCAGCACAAACCATGTCCCTACACACTATCAAATCAGCAACAATACCCTAAGTACCCATGAAGTGGTAAACGACCTAGGATCACAAGTTGACTGCAACCTTAACTTTGGCCACCATGTGTCTACTGTAGTAAGGAAGGTTTTTTATGTAGCACACTTGATTAGTAAAGGCATTGTTTTGATAGAAAAAGAGTATATAATCCCCTCTATACTTGGCACTAACCCGGCCCATAATTGAGTATAATGCCCCATTCGGCATGTAACGTACAAAGCACCTGCAGCAATTGGAGAGACCTCATAGGTTTATAACAAAGAAGATCTGGGCACTCCAGTGTGTGCCTTACACAGACTGACTAAAGTCCCTGTCACTATACTCTGTATTGTATAGACGTCTTAGGAGACTTATGCCTGATTTACACAGCAATCTTATATCCAAACCTTTTGAACTTGCTGCATATCCGTAAATCAAACGGGACTACTGCTACCTGTTCCAGGGAACAAAATATGGCCTGTGACTTAAATAGGACATGCTGGAGGTACAGATTTATTTCCCAGCTACTGCCGTGTCTTTGGAATAGGCTACCTATTCATGTGAAACAGAGCACCTCTATGAAACTGTTCAGGAAGAACCTGGATGAGTGGATGGGGTAACGTAAATTCTTACCATGGGCAGCGTCCACAACCCTCCTGGGAATGGGCAGCCATTACTAAATGCAGTCTTGAGTATTAACTAATATTTCTATGGTATTACACTGTGATAAAATGCTTAAGCATTAAATGACCTCCGGGTTGATAGCCTAGTAATTTCCTATGATCCTATGCTCATATGATCGGTGATTCACAGACTAGCAGGTTAGCTGATATTAAGGTCTTTCCTCATTCCATCTAACATGGCTCTGAATCGCAAAGTACTGCACTGCAGGAGAAGGTCCTTTGTAGCGCAAGACGTACAGCTCGCAATAAGTGCTTTCATGAATCCTCTGGGTAGAGTTAACATACTTTGTATTTAAGAAGTTTGAGTGCTAGGCTACTTCATTAACTTGTCGCATGTTACTTTTGCAGGTTATCCAGTGCTTTATTCATTAATCCTGTCTGTCACACAGTATAGGTCCATCAGCTTGATAAATTTTTACACGTTACTCTGCATTATGTTTGTGTAATCTTGAATACAAAACCGAATGCCTTTCCTTATACCGGCTATTCAGCTTGCATACAAATCACTTAACTACTTCATTAATAAAACATTCCAAACAACTTGAAGTAGGTGAAGTTTCTTGTATAAATGCCATCTGTGCCTTGTAGGATCATGGAAATGCGTAGCAAAAGTGAAAAGTCCTAGGCTTCTAAATCAGCTTTAACTTGAAGTAGGTGAAGTTTCTTGTATAAATGCCATCTGTGCCTTGTAGGATCGTGGAAATGTGTAGCAAAAGTAAAAGTCCTAGGCTTCTAAATCAGCTTTAAAAAAAAAATGAACAGACTACAGAAACAGTATGACTTAGACATGCATAACCTTAACTTTCTGCAAACTGATACTTTTATTACAACTTACAAGCATGCTTTTGTGTCTCAGCGTTCATTCAAGAAGGGAATATAACAACTTTACTTCATTGACATCTCTCCTTATAAACCTACTCCACTGGTACTAGTCTCTGCCTTCTCTTTGCACTTTTCTCTGTAATTGTTACTGTAGCGTGAGAAATCAGAACATACTCCATCCCACACCAAGCAGAGTAAAAGTACTGTAAATTGTGCCTGTTTTATTAAATAAAAATAATATTGAATTTCTATTTCATGCAACCTCCTTCATTAATATGATCCGATCACCTTGTTTTTGCAATGACTTTGAATATATGATGCATATCGAATGATAGTACTTCACTGAAATTGCTTTGATTTTCTGTGAACACAAGAGGTGTTTGATAGCTGTTTTGGTAACAGAGCAAAAAACATATTGCTGAAAGCTACTTTCAGAGAACAGTAACTGGTGTCCTTTCTCCATTGTTGTGTGACCATGGATTCTGTATATATAAGTTTTAGGGTATTGGGGTTTCCACCCACGGGGGAAGGGGATGCAGAAGGGCTTGCCTCCTGAAGATAAGATTGTTGTATTCTCTGAAAGTGGCTTTTAATGCTCATTTTTGATGTGTTTGTTAGACAAATATTGTTCAATGGATAATTATGAATCAGATTTTTCCTTCCTTTGCCAAAATAAACTGTAATGTCTAACTTTAAATTTTACATTAATTTATTAGGCATACAACAGATTTATTTAAGAATTGTGAAGCTTTACGTCCCTCTTTGGACCTAGTTTTTTTTTTTTTTTGCTTAGTGGGTTTATGCAGTTTGTGAAAGAAGTGATTTTTTTTCAGATTTTAAGGTATCCCAGTGCTGGAAAAATTAAAAATCCTATGTATACACAGTTAGTCATATGTTATATATAAGAGTTGCTGCTCATATCAGAGGAGTATACACAGAATTTTATCTGGCCTGTTTGAATCTTCTCACTAGGAACTGATGCATGTTATTATTGGGCAACCTACAGACAGACTGTTTTCATTACTTAACAGTTTAGCTCTCCCATTATTTACTTCTCTTTTTTGATTGGAATATTTTTTTGTTATTGTTTACAGCAAGCAAGTTGGAAACATTTAAATAATCCCATATGTATCAGTAGCATTTTCAGTTTTACACATTATTTTTTTTTTGTTTATTCCTATATGCATAATCAGGAATTTGCAACTTAATCTTAGGATGGTAGCAATCTGATGTAATATAAGGAAATCATATTTACAGACGGACGTATGGCTGACTGAACAATTTTCATCAGTTAGGTGTAGAATGGATAACGGAATAGAAGTTCAGAATACACATGTCAGACCTAAGATGACCCTAGGAGATACCAGAGGATAAGTAACACCATGCTATTCAAATTAATAGACTAGCCTATTACATAAGGCAATGGCAGGACAATGATCAGAAGGTCTTTAACACTGCATAATTCTATTCCTAACTAGGGGACACAGGAGAACTATGACTGCAGTTTGACCTTTCTTTGTGTATCCCCTCTTCACTCACATTGCACGATGGACACCACTCACATTGCTAAGCATTTTACCTGCATTATACTTTGAAGTTAGGATTACAGGATGTTTGTACACAAGGTAATGATGCAGGTATTATGGTGTGCTGCCTGTCCGACAGGTAGTGAAATGGGCAGACCAGTGGCCAGAAGATTAGCCATTGCATATTTTTGCATCTGACTAGGACAGTTTTGTTTCTCTGTGTATGATTTTATTTTGGTGCTAGTTGCACAATAGACGTGACTCCTACTTTCAGGATTTATCTGCCTACTACTCTTAAAACTTGTGATTGAAGGCCATGCTCGATCTGTACTGTATAATGTAGCTGTAGATCTTAAATCGCATTGCACTCTGTCTTTCCAGATAAAGGAATATTTAGCAACCATTGTAGTATTTTATACCTCTCGTGTATATAAAGTGATAGTATATTATAGCCCTTGTTCATGTTCACTCTTTCTGTATTTTAATATCCATAGGACAAGCTAAAAACAGACTTATCATCCCTGCAACTAAAAGTCAAGGACCTTAAAAGTTTGCAAAACAAGAATGAGAAAGAACTCCTGGTTGTTCAAGTAAGTAAACTGACTAGTAGCTGTTCTAGATGTTATGGATGCACATAGTAACAAAGACACAGGGGGTCTTCTGTGCATTGTAAGTCTGTCTAATATTACTTTACATCTAATGTCATGGCGTAAACATTTTACTGGTTCTGAGTAAGTAGTTTGTGAAATGTCTATTGGCTTATCCATAGTTCATAACCTTTTCTTCCTCATTACATCAAAATTAACTACTTCTGTCCCTAAGCAGTTGAGAGAGACTAATTACTCCAAAATTAACTACTTCCATCCCTAAGCAGTTGAGAGAGACTCCTTACTCAAAAATTAACTACTTCCACCCCTAAGCAGTTGAGAGAGATGCATTACTCCAAAATTAACTACATCTGTCCCTAAGCAGTTGAGAGAGACTCATTACTCCAAAATTAACTCCTTCTGTCCCTAAGCAGTTGAGAGAGACTCTCCATTTTCTAAGTCAAACAGCAGATTAAAGTTTATTTAATCCTTTTTTTCTTGCTGCATTCTATCCACTTTTGTGAAAATTATTTGAATAGGGCAGTTAAGAACCATTATGACTGTCCTAGTGCATGTCACTGTCAATAAAAATGTATAGTGTATAGCAGTATGGAGAGAAAGGTGTAGTCTAGATGACTGAAGACTAAGCATACTCTTGCCAATGTGCAAAAACAGAGGGAACATCCTCAACTGTTGGAAGTACAGAGGTATCAAACTTCTATCACATTGCATGAAAGTTCTGGAGAGAGTGATTGATAAACGGATACTCAAAGTCATAGAAAGCAAGATAGGAGAAGTGCTGCATCCTGATTTGAATTCTAACTGCTCAACTTACGCAATGATTGCAGACAGATAGTTGAGAAGAAACTAGAGATGAAAGATTCCAATTGAGCATTCCTGGACTTAGAAAAAGTATACAACAATTTCCTAAGAAAGCTGATTTGGGCAATCCTGCTGTGGTTCAGAGTCCTAGAAACATTGGTAGAATTAGTGCAGGCTATGTACCAAGGTCCAGTGACTCAAATAGAAGCAGTGTTTGGTCTCTCAGAGGGGTTCCCAGTGGGAGTGGGTGTGCAACAGGGTTCAGGTCTGAGCCTACTAATGTTCATACTGGTGATGGGTGACATTAGCAAACAGGTCAGAGGGGACAGATCTATAAAGCTGCTTTATGCAGACAATGTGGCAGACTCTAAGCAAGAACATCAGCAAAGGGTAGGGAAATGGAATGCAAAACTGAAGGCACATCGGATGAAACTGATTACAGATGAGACAGTTGTAATGGCAGCAAATGGCAGAAATAAGAGGAAGCTGAGAATTGAGATAGAAGGGAGACAGTGGAACAGCTTAACAGCTTCAAGTATCTTTGAGGGGTGGTTGAGGAGAATGGAAGTCTGAATGAAGAGATCAAAGCTGGAATCAGAGGGGCTGCAGCCAACTGGCACATAATGTCAGGGATAGTGTGTGACAGAAGAATGCTAAAGAAGCTGGAAAGTAAGGTGTGCAAAACAGTGCATGGTGCAGCCAGTACTACTGTATGCTAAAGAAACCTGGGCAGTACAGGCAGAGCAGATGAGGAAGCTAGAGATAATGGAAGTACTTGAGACGAGTGGTAGGATGTACACTGTGGGACAGACGAAGAAATGAAGACATAAAAGCAGAAACCAAAGTAGCTCCAGTTGCAGAAAAGATCGAAAATAACAGATTATGGTGGTTCAGGCAAGGTACTTGTGCAGAAAAGCAGAAGATAATCTGGTGGAGGAGATTTGAGACCAACAGAAGCTAAGAGGAAATGACGGCATCCAGCAAAGTGGTGTATGGATTATGTGAGAGAAGATTTGCAATAGTCTGGTACAAGCTTCAAAGAAGGCAGGAGTGCGGCATTGAATTTGAGAGAGATGGTGACTGTTAACAAGACTCTATCACCCCATGTAGAAAATGGAAAAAAGAGGGGATGATGATTAAGACATATATCCACCCATTCTTTCTTTGTGAATTGCTTATCCAGTCTCTCTTCCCATTCCTTTCTAACCTCATCTGATTGATTGCAATAGCTATCATGCAGTGTGCCCTACTTGTGATGCCCCTCTTCTGGCCATTAGTTAAGGAGCCTCGATTATTATATTGACACTGATGAGGGACATTCACTTGGAACAGAAATAGATACACACACTGTTTTCAGATGCAGCTCTGTGCACCAAGCATGGTTTCCAATAAGAGCACACGTGGAACACACTCGGTCCAGGGGCTGGGTTTCTCTCTCTCCCTCCAGGCCCCCAGTAAGACTCCCCACTGACACAGCTGTAGAGTTGAGTCCTCGGCCAAGTGCTCCAAGCCAGTCTTCCACCACCTTCTCTGAGAAACCAGTGCTCTGTGTCCCTGTTCCAGGTAGCTGACACACACACACTGAGATTTGATTTACACATTTACACACACACACACACACACCTGGAAAAGGCTGGCAAAGATTTACCAGTTATGCCCAGACTATAAGGTAGTTCCACCACCAGAACACTACAAAGCCAGCTACTCTACGGCTCTTACAAGGGTACCCAATTATAATGAGTAAAATTGATAGTAATACAAATTATAGTGTTTGATCAATGCAGCAAGGCTTTCAGGTGCAGCCACAGTGTCACTAGATAAATATAAGTACTCTCAAAGGTTAAAATACTGTCTAAAATACCAGCCACACTGAAAGGTTTAAATATATGTAATAATAATTAAAAAACATAAAAATACTAAATATTTATTTACAATAAACAGAGTTTCAGTCACAAGAAATATTAAAAATAACACCGCTGGATAGATTCACACAGTTACAGAAACAACAGTACTTACTTAATGTCACTATATTTTCTTGACTAATCAAAATAATTACTATTCCTTGGTTACTTACTAAAGCAAGGCAAGATGAAATGGGCGAGTGGCCTCCCCTAGTATTAAAACATCATTTCAGTGCTGGATTACAGATTGATATCACATTCATCTAGTCATCTGACTCTGGTTCCCACATTACCCCCTTTACTAGAAATTGAAACAGAATCTAGCACCTATGTGTCATAATACCCACAGGTAGAGCTTTGCTAAGATGTGTTATAGCATCTGAAAGCTATAAAACCATTTCAGAACTTCTACCCTTCCAGGGTAGCAATTAGTTCACCCCTAAGGACAATACAGTAGGATTCCTAGTCCTGGATTTCACAAACGTTTCATGTCTGGCTGCAATCAGAATTGTAATATACAGTCTTTATGGCCTAAACCAGGTAATTTTAATCTCAGATTATTTTTCAAAGTTAGCTGGACTGAAATTAACTTCTTCTCTTTCAGTATCCTCTCTTACAATATATTAATTTCAACTGTTGCTATACAGTTTGACATACAGGTGTATTTCTTTTCTGTCCAATAGGACCCACTGTTGGCATTCTCCTTAAGGATCTGCATCCAAAATCTCAGGCTCTCATTTCTTGAGCTTCTATCATGTTTTATCATCATCCATTTCTACTTTAAATTATAGCTTTCTGCTTGTTCTATGTATAGGAGCCTTAACTGTGTAACTCAGAAATGCTTCTTTAAATCAAGTAATCCCAAAGCACACCTTGTTCTATTGGAAGGTTCACTTACCTCACTTAATTCTTGTCCTCTTCCCTTCCCAGATAGAATCCTTCAACTCTATTAATTGGTGTCTACAACTTCTCCTCTGATTGATAAAAATATACCTGGCTGTCTATAAAACTTAATGACATGGAGACGGACAGTAGAGGTATGGCTGCTGAATCCTACACAAATGCACTTTATAAGAACTTGCACGAGTGCATGGATCGTGCAATCCCTAACAGAACCAAGATGCTATCCTCCAAAAAAAGGAAGCCAATCTGGTGGTCCCCTGCCATAAACAAACTGTACAACAGCAGAAAGAAACTGTTGCAACAAAGAGTAAAATCCCATGATTGGAGGAACTTCCTGGTCAGCCTCGTAAAAAGATGAGATCCCTCATAAAATCCTCCAAAGCTAGTTACGAAAACAAAATCACCACTGAGTCTAAAGACAACCACAAAGCATTCTATAGCTATGTCAAGAATCTCAATGGCAACACTCAGATCTGCTCTGAGTTACAGCACAATGGCACTAAATATACAGAACCAACTGATCTTGCCAGCATCCTGGTAGATAGGTTCAGTGCTAACTTTACCCCCACTTACCCCCTAAAGGGCCCATCTCTATACCAGAAGAATACAAAGTTCCTGTAATCACGGCTGCACAGGTAAAAACCCACAATCTCCAAAGCCAAGAACACAGCATCCATGGGACCTGACAACATCCCAGGCTGCATTCTACATGAACTGGCTTTGTGCCCACTGAATGGTGCACAGCGACAGTTATTCCACTCCACAAAGGGGGAGCCACCACGGACCCCGGGAACTATCATCCCGTTAGCCTGATGAGCCTGGTCTGCAAGGCTATGGAACGTATCATCATGGAACTTGTAAACAATGACATTGGTAATCTCCAAACTCTGGACCCCACCCGGTTTGGGTTTGTAAAAAGCCAGATCATGTCTCCTAAACCTGATTGACTTCCTTGAAGCAGTCACCAAAGCCATAGATGAGGGTAAGGTGGTTCACACAGCCTATCTAGATCTTGCCAAGGCTTTTGACACCATCCCTCCCTCTGGAATTATAGATAAACTCACTAAACTAGGTATAAATCCCTATGTCACAAGAATGGTTGCCAAATGGCTCACTGACAGAAGCAACACACTGAAAGTGGCTGACTCCAAATCCGACTTCAGGCCAGTGACAAGTGGAGTACCACAGGGTTCATTCCTGGGTCCTCTCTTGTTTGGTATCTACTTCTCAGAAGTACAGGATAACACAGACGTTTGCAGATGACTGCAAACTAGGAGCCATAATCGAAACTCCTAATGTTGTGGACATCCTACAAAAGAGCCTCACTGAGACAGATCCCTGGTGACAAAGCCATGGCTTCAAGCTCAATGCCAAAAATTGCACTGTTATCCCTTTTGGTAAAAACTCCGTACCCATGAACTACCACATAGGCGGTAGACTACTTAACACCAAAAGTGTGATAAGAGACCTTGGGACACAGGTGGACAGTAAGTAGTGTCTCCTTTGATAATCACATTGCCACAGTAGTCAGGAAATCCTTCTATGTGGCACACCTCATTACAAAAGGTTTCTCATCCAGGAAAAAAGAGGTCATTGTTCCTCTCTACCCATCACTCATTGGACCCATTATAGAGTACAACACCCCTTTTGGTATGCACCTCACAAGACCTCTACAACAACTAGAAAGGCCACAGAAATGCCTCACAAAGGGGATTATCAGCCTCAAACAGATGCCATACGCAGACCATCTCAAAAAGCTCCAGCTTTACTCTGTCGCATATTGTCTACTCAGAGGCGATCTCTGCCTAACATACAAAGCTATGTCAAACCCAGAGCTGTTGGACATGCTCCACTTAAAGAAATCTCAGTCCCTTCGAGCTACACACTCTAGGGACCTAAACCTTGTCACCACAATAAACAGAACATGCTGGAGGGATAGATTCTTGTCCCACAGACTTCCCATACTCTGGAACAAACTACCTATCTATATCAAACAAAGCTCCTCATTAGCACTCTTTAAGAAAAATCTTGATGATTGGATAGGAGATAGGAAATTCACCCCGGGGGTCACTTCTGTGGCTCTGCTTGACAGAGGCACAGGCAAATAATTTTCTGAGGTGGCGAAAGCCAGGGTACCTTTATGGCTAGGCATATACCGGCCGTAGGGCCAATGGCCTAGTACCTACCTATGAACCTATAAAGGGATTAAAAACTTTTTCACTGCTTGTATCTTTCTGTCTATATCCATAAAGCAGAGCTCCCAGTTTCTCTATTTTTGTATTCTCTGTTGTTTAGTCTCTTTCCACATATCCTTAGCTGTATAACAGAATCTTTTTTAATCCATACTTCTAAGCACTTAATTTTATCATGTTCTCATAAATATGGGTAATGATAGGTAATTTTGTGTGTCGGTACATAGTTTACAGCTATTGCCTTTTGTTTTATCTTCATTGTTTTTGTATCTTGAAGAGGCTTGAAACTGTCTGAGAATATTCCACAACAATGAAATGTCCTTTTCTGATTTTTGCCGGGTGTAAAATATAATTTGCAAATAAATCCAACCTTTCTTGACTACCATACCAATTTTTATCCTTGAATTTCTGTTTGAGTCCTGTTTTTGTTTGCCAGTGGTTCTAAATATAATACAGATATCAAAGGGGAAAGAGAATATCACTGGCTGGTTCCCCTGCTTAAACAGAACTTATCAGAGAGGGCTCCCCCACTTAAATTTTTGCCTCTGATCCTTTATATGTCCTCCTAATCAACCTTACAATTTTATCAGGGAATGCAAATGCTTGCATTGTCCTGCTCATAAAATCCCATCTTTCTCTGTCGAATGCTTTCTTTGCATCAAGACCCACCAACAATAATAAGAAATAAATTCTCCTCACCACTACTAAAGACACAGAGGGTAGACAAATGAACAAAGAAAAAAGACCTTGGGTGTCATCCACAGCTTCAGGCTTCAGACTGTTAAAACACAATTTATTAATCGCTTAAAAAGTGAAGCTGATGAAAAAAGTTAAGTATCCAAGCAGCTGTCATCCACAGCTTCAAACTTCAGGCTGTTAAAACTCAATTTATTGAAAACTTAAAAAGTGAAGCTGACAAAATGCAAGCTTCACTGAGATGCTGAAATAATTAGCCTAGTAATTAACATCCACAACTTCAGGCTTCAAGTTGTTAAAGCACAGTTAATAGATGCTTTGTAAGCAAAGCTGACAAAAACATATACTTCACTGGAGTGTAAAAAGCTGATGAAATTGTCCAAACGATAAGCGCTTTCGGCAGATGCCTTCTTCAGATCGTATAAAAGTGTGGTTAGCTCTTCCTGTTTATAAAGGAAACACAATCAAGAGCTGGTAGCTAATTGTCTTTGGTGTTCTTAAAGGCACAGGACAAAAATAAATGTTCAAAGTGGAGATTTGTCTCCTATAATGTAGTTCAATGTTAAAAATGCTAGAATCATGTATTAATGTTTGGTAGGTTTCTTTTAGATTTTAGAACAGGTCTGAGAGGTACTATTGTATTAAGACCTGGGAGTCGATTGGCTCTAAAATTGTTGATCCAAAAGATCTCTCTCAATTCTGTCCTGTTATGGACACCTCCTTCCCTGATGTTTTGGGTGACCACTTCCACTGCTTTGAACAAGAAATTCCTTTAATCATTGGTCAGTTTTACCAAGATAGAAAGCTTGGCACTTGCGACAGGTAATATAGTTCACTGCTTTTTCTTTTTGTATGTGTCTGTGAGACCATTCACATTTGAAGATAATACGGAAAGTGCCTTTATAAGTTATTACCACCTGCTACATGTAACAGGTTTTTGTTAATGTCTAGTTTCAACTTTTGTGTTACATACATAATGTTTGGCAGGTTGATCTTTTATACAGTTGTTTCTTGTCCTATCCATTTGAATCTGTCACATCTTACAAGACTTTTTTTATTGTAATGAAAACCCTCAAACAACCCCAGAACCTGTTAACTTAATACTAAAACACAAAACTATGTACATCTTCATATAATGAATTTTACCCCCCCCCCATAGGAAGAATTGTTCCAGACTGACAGCCACACTCACAGGCTTTAACATATAATGAAGGTTATCAATGCCAAAATGCATGGTACAACCTGTGCTTCTACGTACATTGTGCAGTCTGTTTTCGTCTTATCTTTATTCCTCTCCCAGATGTAGAAAACAACTTGAATGCTTTCAGAAAACATGATCTAATCATTGAAAGGAAGAATGAGATCCAGATACACAGTTGCCTTCCACTACACATATTGCACTATAAATGTTTATGTGCTAGAAGGAAGCACTACTCAGTATTCATTATATTTAGTGTTATTTTGTTTATTTGTTTCCCCTTTAAACTTGTTATAAAATCAAGACACGGGCCTTATTCTAGTCATTCCCCTATGCAAAAGTATGAAAAAGCATAATTTTTGTTATATCATCTTCATTTGTCTAGGCTTTCTTCTGTTTTTGCATTGCAGTGTCTGCATTTCTTGAAAGTGAACAAGAAGAAAGAATGAAGAAAGAGAAAATAAGGGCATCTGTTTACTCTAGTATCCCTATTGCACACAAAAATAAATGAAATAGCTGTACTTTGTAGCATCCAGTACATGCCATGTGTTATAAAAATACAGTTAAAAACAAAATTTGTTTTACTTGTGGTCAACTCTTTATTTCCTTTTTCCCTCTTGTAAATCATCTTCCAGATATTAATGACATATGCTTTGCAGTCCCCTACAAACTCAAAAAAGTTGAATAGTTCCAGGTTTTCTTGTTCTGTTATACTTCAAATGTAATTAATGCTTTGTAATCCCACATTTGTTCATCAAATTCTGAGTTGTTAGTTTTCTTCCTGTTAATCTCCTCTCCAGAATCCAGTTGCTGGTTCATTTCCAGTGTACTGCTTGTTCTTCTAGTCAACTCTTGTGCTTTTTTCCTGTCTCTCAAGCTTTTTCATTTGGAACATTTGAAAAGGTTTCACTGGTATAGTCTTGCTATGGGCTTTATTATCAGAAGAATAAGAAACACAACCCCCTTCTGTTTGATAACTCACTTTTTGTTGCTGGACAAACTTTATTTCCTCCTTGGCATGCTATGCATCAGAAAATGAGTTTGACCATGCAAGAAAAAAATATTCTAAAAAATAGCTGGGTACAGCAGCTTGAATCTCACACCTGCTTCTCGATATTCCCTGAATAGTAGAATAAATTTACTCCTCTTCTGCCTGGCGTACAGAGTAATCATTTTCCACAAATACTCTACTGTCTCCCACTTTTACTACGTTATCCTTCTGCTATAGTTTTGTCAGAATCAACTCTTTCTGCTGGTAGTAGTGCATATTTACTATTAAAGGTTTGGGCTGCTTTCTCATGGCCAGATTTGGAGCATACACACAATGTGCCCTTTAAATTAACAACCGCTGTGGAAAACCAGTCCGCTGTGGAATACCAGTCCAGTTGCTTATTTGTGCTTTCATAGAGCTAATACAGACAGTTCCTTCCAGTTTCTGTAGTACATCAGAAAATCTCAGCTTTTCTCTACAGTCTCTGTCCTCTAATTGATTTTTGCAGTTTAATCAGCTCATATGAGGATCTATTTAAAGCTTCTTTCATTTTTCCCAGCCTTTTGTTATTTGAGTTGATGTACTCCTTCAGTGTTTTGTTAATCAGCTCTGACCATGTTTACCTTATTTTTTTCCTCTAGATTATTAGAAGACATGTCTGCACCAAAGCTTGAGCTTGAACTGCTTTTTGCTGAACAGATGCAGGATTCTTCCCAGCCAGTGTTTTCTCCTCACCTTTTGTGATTAATTTTCTTTCAGGCTCACTGAATTTCTTTTTTTGCTGGCACCCAGGCAGTGCACTTACTCACCATTTACTGAAATTCACCCAAAAAGACAAATTTACTGGCTCTGTTTTCTGAGTTTCTGTTTTTACACTGGAAGAACTGAAACTAAGCTGTTATTCAGTGTGCAGCCATCTTGGAAGTTGAATACATTTAAACATTATGGATAAGACCTTTAGAATACATGAAAAAAACAGTTGTGATGTTTCACAAATACTTTTAATTGAGCCTTTAAGTCTGATTAGATACTCATTGGAGAGCACAGAGTTTTAAAAGGTAGTGCTGATTCTTCACCCTACTTGGTATACCAGTGCAGTTTTGCAGTTGATTACCTTCTTTGTAGAATCTGTATGTTTCTTTTATATCACCAGGGTTTTTGGTGTGTGCCCAGGTTTCCTTCCACATTCCAAAAGCATGTCAATATTTAAATTTACATCTCTGCAAATTTCACTTAGTGAAATTTTAATACTCCATATTGCCCACAGGTGTGTGTATGGTATGCTGGTGTGTGCATCCTGTGATGGACTGGCGTCTCACCCAGTATATTTTCTCTGTACTGCACCTGTCAGTTGCTGGCACAGGCTCTGTCTCCCCAGTAATTCTGAATCGGATTATGTAGACATCAGAAAATGAATGAATGAATGAATGAATGAATGCTAGAAGTTTCTCAAATCCTCACTGGATGCTGATGTTGGTATCTTTACAAAGTACACTTTTATGTTTTTTTCAAGGAATATTTAATTTATGTTGTAAGTCATAACTTTTATAGGTGTACTTAACTTCTGAATCACCAGCTCCCAAAGGGTTTCTACAAGTAATCCTTTAACTGCTGAAGGCCAGCATCTGTCTCACTCTGGTTTCTATCCTGATGTTGGCTAATACTAATGGGTCCACTGTGATACTTGGCTCTGAACTTGTGAAACACCAAACTAGTTAACCTAAAAGGACTGTGCAAAACTACACTGAATCTACCAAGCAACACAAAATTAACATAGTTTTTACAGGGTACCCCATATATGGAGTCAGTTCGACATTGTCTTGAATTAAGTAAATTAACTCTTTGGAGACACAACTGTGGGAGAAGGGGAAACACCCTGCAAAGGAGAAAACCGTAGCCAAACAAACTGCATTCTTAACAGTCAAGTCATGTAATAGAAAATACAGTTGAAAAGAATTATGTTTGGGAAATGGACATCAGAGAAATAACTGTTGACACCAGCTAGTTGTTGAGCACATCTACAACAACCATCCTCACTATATAATCACCATCAACTGATGGCAGTTTTCAGTTTTTCATGACAAGATAAAATGCATGTATTAGACAAAAAATGTACTTATGTTCAAATCTATAAGCTATCTACTGACCTTCAAACTCGATTCATTTAACCCATGCTGGTATCTTCTACTTCCCATCTATGTATCAAAATTCTTTTTGAAAAACGTTCGTGACCACTGACTATAAAGAAAAGCTTGTTTCATAATATTGTGAGGCATTAACTAGGGTATCTGTAATTTTGCAGTTACTGGCAACTTGCTATTTCCTGCATGTGATCTTCATTCTACAAAACTTGGAAATGATTGTCTTCTTCCACCATTTTTTCACCTTCTTTAATATTTTTCCTTTTCTTGTTTGAAAATATTATATTCCTTATTTTCATTAACTTCCTTCATTTCCTTGCCTCCCATTTCCTCCTACTTACTTGCATCCCTGCCCCTCCATCCACCCTCTTTATATCCAGTAGCAGTCACAAATCTGATTTGGCTTTCCTTCATCAGTCTCTTCAGCTTTGCCATCTTTTTTTCTTGCATTTTTATGTCTAATGTCGTCTTTAGTATATTAACAGCTTTCTGCAAAGGTTGTGCCACCAAACTTTATTTTGAATAAGTCGGTGGACTTGATCACACAAGGATTCTTTTCCTTCCATGATCTAACTGCAGTCTAGTCACCAGGAAATGGTACAAAATAGAGAAAAAATATAACCAGTTTTACAAGTGGAGTATTGCTGGAAAATATTATTAAACTAAAAACATGAAGCAACATAAGTCCTAGCTGGAAGCAGGGATGAAAGAATCTCCTCTAGAAGGATATATTTATATAAGAAGTCCAGTTTACTTGGTCATACTTGTATAAAACTCCTGTACTCCAGGACTCGCACAAAAGTAACCTAAACCTTTTCTGGTCATCTATTAAAACAATATTAACCTTAGTACATCTACCCTACCTCCTCCTATAACTTTTGACCAACAAGACTCGATTGCCAACACATTCGTTAACCATTTCATCAACTCTCTATTCTATTCTTACCCATTTCCCTACAACCCTGTCAACTTCTGATTTCAGCCTGTGCCTACAGCCAATACAAAGAAACACCTGTAGAACCTAAAATGTACTACAGATGCACATGACCAAACTGCCATCTGTTTATATTAAACTCTCTGCAGATGCCCTAACATGCCCCATATCCATCCACCTAAAGTGGTCTATCTCAGAAAACTGTACACCAACCATTTGGAAAAGACCTTTCCTACTTCCTCTCCAACAAGGTGGTGGCTGTACAGAATTCACTATGTATAAGTCTATTCCTGTCCTATCACACCATTATCCAAAATACTAGCAGACTGTAGCCATACCCAACTTCTTAAACACCACATCCAAAACAATCTTTTACATGGCTTCTGCCCAAATCGTAGTACAACACTGAAAACAGCCCCAGTAATTCAAATAACTCTGCTTCCACAGTGTGTTGGACTTCTGTAAGGCATTTCCTACTAACATAGCAAGTGCTATTATCCCAACTCTCTTATTTTAGTCTGTACCACACTGACCTCTTCTGGTTCTTTAGTTACCTCACTAGCCTACAGAAAACTGTAAAGTGGCAAACTGATGTCTCATCCAAATTACAACACTGTAAACAGCCCCAGGAATTCAAATAACTCTGCTTCCACAGTGTGTTGGACTTCTGTAAGGCATTTCCTACTAACACAGCAAGTGCTATTATCCCAACTCTCTTATTTTGGTCTGTACCACACTGACCTCTTCTGGTTTTTTAATTATCTCACTATCCTACAGAAAACTGTAAAGTGGCAAATTGATGTCTCGTCCTTTCTTCCCATATCCATTCTCAGCCCTTAAAGATATATCCTTGGCCCTCTACTGCTCACTATTTTTACAAATCATCTTTACTCTACCACACTACCACCAAACTCTCCAACGCAATCTAGTCTTTCATTCGAAGTGTCTACAAGAATTTCAACAACTCACCCAAGAATCTTTCACCTCAGTTGAAGCACAGTTAAATAATTCTCTATTGATACTAATCCCCCAAGAAACATAAACTGAAGTTATTTGGCCCAAAACACCTGCCTGAATAAAAAAAATGTTGACCATCAGTTTTATAAGGCTCCCTTATACTCTCAAATCTACAGCCTTCTCAAAAAATGAAGTCAAAACAGTGTTGCAGTAAAATTGCCAAATTCACAGCAATAAAGAAACCAAATTTACAGCAATAAAGTTACTAAATTTACAACGAACTATTCCTACAAACTATATCACTGCCTAGCAGTTTAGCAGCTTGAACTGGCTGGAACTAACTAATCAACTGTCTTTTATACTAAGTTACTAATAACCCATAAACTTCTTCACTATCCAAATCGCAATCCTTCCTTAACTAAACTAGTACAGCTTTACTCTCTCTTATCAGAACGCTACACTTGGGTGGCAAACTTCCCCTCATTACCACCAAATCCAGCAACATAGCAAGTAACTTACTACTGTACAGTAGCAATGGGTGTAAGATTTGGAATACCATCCCGTGCTGTAAAGCAAGTAACCTTAAGTCTTTAACAATATTTTACAGACTTCTGATTGTCCACATGTACAACCCCTTGGCGGGCTGACATACAGATACAATTATTTCATCCATGTCTAGTCCATAGAAATCTTGTCTATCACATCAGTGTTGAGCATAAAGCATTAGACCATCCCTAACCTACTAGTTAGTATCCCATTTCTATTTTTTTAACTACTGTGACCTCTTCTCCTTCTCTACTTCTACCAATCCCTGCAGCCTACATCCCTCACTGCTGTCATCCATCCCACTTTTCCATGTAACCTACATCCCTCGCTGCTGTCATCCAGCTCACTTTTTTTCTATGTAGCCTACATCCCTCACCGCTGTCATCCATCCCACTTTTCCATGTAGCTTACATCCCTCGCCGCTGTCATCCAGCCCACTTTTCCATGTAGCCTACATCCCTCGCCGCTGTCATCCAGCCCACTTTTCCATGTAACCTACATCCCTCGCTGCTGTCATCCATCCCACTTTTCCCTGTAGCCTACATCCCTCGCCGCTGTCATCCAGCCCACTTTTCCACTGGTCATACTTATGTTCTTCTTTTCCTCTGCTCACTTCCCTCTTCATAGGATTCCTGTTATGGCGTTCATCCCTTTATTAGCCACATCTTCAATCTGTTTTGTTAAAATTCACAGTTTTCACACCATTCATTATCCCTGCTCTACTTCATTTTGCCAAAGTTGAAAATGTTACAATTCTATGATTTTTCCACGTAATTAATTTACTCTACATTACCTGGTACGTCTTTAAGCTTGGTCAGTATTTCTCCCAATTTGAGGACATTGCAAGAAATCTACTATAGCAGTATTTTCCTTCTGTAGTTAAATGACTACTGTCTTTGCAGTTTCACACTGCAGTTATGTGAGTCATTGTATTGAACTGGATATTGTGTTTTTATTTGGTGCATTGCTCCTTAGGCTCCCACTGAAAGTTTGCTTTTTGCAAGATGAACGGACATAAATAAAATAAGATGAATATTCGTTTTTCTCACTTCCCTGTTTACCACACTTCAGTTATGGTCCCTGTTTGATGTTAATGTTAAAAGTTTCTAATTTGACTGGCAGTTGGCAGAGAGGGTTAAGGCTGTAATCTGTAGATCCTGTGGTACACAGTTTGATTCCCTCTGCCCACTCTGCCTCTGCTTGACCTTCATCTAAACTAAATGTTTAGAAAGCCCTATACCCAGTAAATACTCCTTGATAACTTTAAGGCATTTCTATTTTGGCAGTAATTTTGTAACTCCATATTTGATCATCTTATTTTTTGCCATCTATTGAAAGTCAGAGCTCCAGATTCACCCTAGATCCTTCACATCTTGGGGGTTCTCTTGACTGTGTCCTGTCCCTCTGGAAGGTAAGATCTCAGGACCATTGGGCTACAAATGCCCTCATAACAGGAAGAGGAGCAGAGAAATTAGGGTCATCGTAATGCAGGTGTTGGGATTTTCTCTACAAGTCCTTACCCCTTTTTGTCATGCTGGGTTTACATTTCCAAGTAGGGAGTGCAGTGGCATTGTGAGGGAGAAACCCCTGTCTGCATCTTGGAATACCCATATTTATGCCCACCTATTTACTGCAGCACTTGCTTTTATCACAGCCCAAGTATCATCCATTGAGGTGCACGAATTAGCTTTGTTTCTTAACATTTCCTCACGTTCTCCTCTCCTAGAATGATGTAAGCAGGCAATGTCTCACAATACCTCTTGTCCCAAGCCAGCTGCTGCAGGTGCTCAAACTAATATCAAGCTTGTGTCATTTAGGTTGTACCCAGTGTTTTGTCCACCTGTGCCAGTCTGGCTTTTGCAAGTGGCTAAGATGTACCTTAGATGCTTGTTCTGTCCTTTATTAATTCCATTTCAGAGTGCCTGTCTTAGTTATAGCTGCCCATCTTGACCTTGAGGAGGGCAGGATTGTGACCGTAACTCTCAACTGTACATATTTTCACAGAATGTCCATAATTTTGCCTCATATTTTTGGTTTGTTTCCTTCATAAAATTCTGGTTTTCTAGCAAATCATTAAAGTCAGAAAATAATGACCAATATTTTGCCTCAGACTTCATGCCCTTCAGAAAATTCATTCTAATGCAAAGCCTGTTATTCCATCAATGTTCTAAGTTTGTAAGAGCAATATTTAAAATTTTTGCCTATTTTAGGGCCTCTGTCCACCCATTATTTATGGCTTTGTCCAGACTTCTTGTTCTAAGAGGTTGAGAGGTATGATTGTGACCCAGCAACATCTGGTCAAAAAGTTCATTAAAGGGGTTCCTTGCTCCCCCCCCCCTCTCCATTTGAAGGACTTTTCCCCTTAACGATACTTGATTTTGCCCATGACCATTTTGAACCTAGTAGGTCAGCAACACTGACTATCATTTTATAGAGACCACTTATTTTTATGGTGGCTAACCGCTATGCTCATAGGATCTTGAGCTGTAGGCTGTTTGATGTATGAAACTTTATCTGGCCTTTTGATAGGCTCATGGTGATTAAGATCAGACTGCATTTCATGGTGAAATTGGAGTGAGAATTGTCCTTGAAACAGACTATTATTTTTCTACCCAATGGAGGGAGGGCCTATTACACCTTGGATGTGCACCTTTTGCTCAGATTCTGTCTGAAGTAAGTACATGAGTTTCTCATAGTTTTATTGTAGGTTTTGTTATCAGTGTTCAGGCCCAAAGGCCATCAAAGAACACCGATTTAATTAAAAGTAATGTAAACATTCCCTGCCATTAATTGATTTAAAAGAAGTTATACTAGGAGGCATTCTGATGTCAGCAGGTATTTTATTCCAAATTCTTGGAATAGTGTACTTTACAAGCTTGATAACCAAAAAGGTATCTACCAAGAGTAACCACAAAAAACACAAAACTTGGCAGTCAGACAACCCAGGAGTACCACAACTCCAACAGGACAATGGAGGAAATTAATTAATAGAGAATCAAAGTTTTTAATGAAATATAGAACATAAGCGCTTTCGTCCATACAATCACTATAACTTCATCAGAATGAAGGACCAACCCTCCCCTTGCCATATGTATGTACAATTAAATAAAAACAGTTACATAATTAATGAAAAAATATGTGTAATAATTCAGACCATATAAATAACATAGGTGTTGTAAAAGCTTTTAAACCCCCAAAATTATACATTTTAACATATTAAATGAAAAGTAGAAACTAAGAAGTGAAAAGTTTATATATTAGGTAAGGAATGCCAAATAGGATAAGCAAAATGTAGTTACATAATGAGAAGTTATGTACCTACCATAACGTTCCATGTTAGTTGTCTTCTCTCGCCTTCTTTCTTGCTTGATGGGTTTGGAGCCGATCCTAGGCTCCGACTCGGCACTTTGCTAAGCTCGAGAGTCACTTTTACCAGCTCGAGGCAGCCCCATATCCCATGATGCAAGGCGGTAAGTACCCAGATCTCGTTTGTTGTTTATAGGCAATAACACCTAGCATAAAAACTTCCCAAAAGGAAGAAAGAAGGCAGAGAAAAAGCCTGAAGGATGGGTTAGGAAGACCAGAACTGTATGGTCTTAAGAAGCATTCTTCCATGTAGGGAGAAAAAGGTCTGTCCAGGCCAGGGGGAAGGAGGGAGGGTCGCAAGAAAGAAGGCGAGAGAAGACAACTAACATGGAACGTTGTGGTAGGTACATAACTTCTCAATGTTAAGTTGTCAATCTCGCCTTCATTCTTGCTTGATGGGACCGCGTCCCTAGGTGGCTCAATGGAACAGACTCTTGAGAACTGTAGAGCCAAAACTGGCTCTGTCCCTGGAGGCCAAATCCAATTTGTAATGAGAAACAAAGGTATGAGGAGTGGCCCAAGTGGCTGCTGCACAAATAGTGTCTAATGGAAGTCTAGCCTGAAAGGCTGTGGAAGTGGCTAAGCTTCTGGTTGAATGTGCTTTAGGTTTCGAGCACAGCTGTTTTCCCCTGAGCTGATAGATTTCAGAGATGACAGAAGAAAGCCATCTAGATAAGGTCACTTTTGAGACAGGAAGGCCTTTTTTGTTATCAGCATAAGAAATGGATTTCCTGAATTGTTTTGTTCTGTCCAAATAATAGCTGAGTTGGCGGTGAACATCAAGATAATGTAATTTTTGTTCCGATCTGTTTGAGTAATTTGGGAAAAATACAGGAAGGTCAATAGACTGATTCAAATTACTCTTTGAGGCGACCTTAGGCAAAAAGGTCGGATTAGTTCTCAAGGATAACCTGTCTTTGTGGAAGACCAAATAAGGGGGACGAACAGAGAGAGCATGAAGTTCAGACACTCTCCTAGCCGACGTAATAGCAACCAGGAAGAGAGTTTTCCATGAAAGAAATTTCAGGGAACATGAAACAGCTGGCTCGAAGGGAGGAAGAATCAAGGATGTCAGCACTAAATTTAGGTCCCATTGAGGAGGAGGACTCCTGACTGGAGGTTTCAGGAGAAAAATTCCTTTTAAGAAGGCTCTACAAAGCCTGTGGGACATAATGTTGTGATCTGCGAACCCGACATGAAAGTTCGAGATAGCAGCCAACTGAACTTTGACCGTGGAAGAAGAAGAGCCCGCGTGAAAGATTTCCGCTAAGAAATCCAAAACTGCTTGAACTGGAGCAGTAAAGGGATCAATATTCTTGGCTTTAGCCCAATAAGAGAAACGTTTCCATTTGCTTGTGTAAATCCTCCTGGTAGAGGATTTTAGCGAAGCTACTATGATGTCTCTAACTGGGTTAGAGATCAAAGGAAGCCTGGCTAAGGAAGGAAGTGGAGCAACCATGCTGTGAGGTTGAGAGAAGGGATAGAGCAGTGCAGCTGACCCGATTGGTGAATCAGAAGGTCTGGTACTGGGTCCAGATGCCACGGCTGCACCAAAAGGTGACGATGGAGGAACGGAAACCAAATTTGTCGAGGCCAATAGGGAGCAATGAGAATCATTTTGGCTCTCAAAACGGTGGCTTTCTGGAGAACTTGTGGAATCAGTGGAAAGGGAGGAAAGGCATAAAGAAGTCCCTGGGGCCAATCCTGGGTTAGAGCGTCTCTGGGGGGATGGCCTGGCAGTGGGAAGAGAGAAAGAAGTCTGGGCATTTGCTGTTTTGGGGAGTAGCAAAAAGATCGCAACATGGGCGGCCCCATTCTAGAAAAATCTCTTCCACTATAGATTGTTTGAGAGACCACTCGTGAGGCATGAGAATAGCTCTGCTCAATCTGTCCGCTAGAATGTTGGTTTTACCAGGGATATGCGTTGCTACCAGAAACCGATGAGAGGAGATCGCCCATTGCCAAAGTCTGAGAGCTTCTCGACACAAGGGGTAGGACTTGGTTCCGCCCTGTTTGTTGATATACCATACTACAGACATGTTGTCTGTGTGAACTGCAATTGTTCCCAAGGGAAGAAAGTCGTTGAGGGCTTGCAACGTTAAAAGCACTGCTCTCATCTCTAGGACATTTATGTGCAGGTGGTATTCGAATGGTTGCCACGTCCCATGAACCATCCTGCCCTGATAATGACCCCCCCACCCGATCAGGGAGGCGTCCGTAGTGACAGTGGCTACCGGGGGGATACAAAGGGTCTGCCTTGGTGAATTTGGGGAGAAGTAATCCACCATGAAAGATGATTCTTGCAAATTTGTGTCACCAGGATTTGGTGACGCATTGGAAGTTGTTGGTAAGACCACTGAGTGAACAACATCCACTGAAGCAGATGCATGTAGAAGCGGGCCAGTGGAAGAAGGGTAATGGCCGCAGCCATGAGGCCCAACACCTTCAGAACCATTCTGGCATGTACCTTTTTGCTGGCAAGTATGATCCTCACGTGACTTTGTATATCTGAGATTCTTTGGTCTGTGAGGGTTGCTGACATCCGAACAGTGTTTAAGTTTGCGACTATGAAAGTAATAGACTGGCAGGGCAATAAGGAGGATTTTTCGTAGTTGATCGAAATTCCCAATTGAGTGCAGAGATTTAGTGTGTAATCCCTGGCTTGAAGAAGTTGATGCCTGGTGGTGGCTGAAAGGAGCCAGTCGTCGAGATACGGAAACACCTGGAATCCTTGACATCTCAGGTGAGCCGTGACCACTGCCATACATTTGGTGAACACTCTGGGGGCTGTAGTGAGACCAAAGGGCAGGGCTCTGAATTGAAAATGACTGGACCCCAGCCGAAAGCGGAGAAACCTTCTAGAGCGTCTGTGAATTTTTATGTGATCTATTGAGCACATCCAGTTGTCCTTCTCTAGGAAGGGCAAAATTGACTGAAGTGTGACCATTCGAAATCTCGTCTTTCTCACAGACTTGTTGAGTCTGCTGAGATCCAATATTGGTCTCCAGTCTCCGTCTTTTGGGGACCAAAAAGAATCTTGAGTAGATTCCTGGCTATGAATTGTCTGTTGTAACTGGCTGAATGGCTCTTTTTTGTAGAAGCTTTAATACTTCTAACTCTGCAACTTCCCTTAGACCGGGTGGTACATCTGGAAGGGAATTTGTGAGAGAAGGGACTTTCCTCGAAAGGAATTTTGTAACCCTCGGATATAATCGACTGTACCCATCTGTCTTGAGTGAGGGAACGCCAGGCTTCTGGGTACAGCGATAGTCTTTCCCCGACTGCCTCCAAGGATGGACAGTCGGGCAACATCTCAGGGATGCTGGAAGGGCTTGTCAGAGAGAGGCTCTCTGCTTCCCTGGTTCTGTGGACCCCCACTGCCTCTAGAGCGGCGTCTGTTATTATTACCCTCTCTGCCTCTAGGGGTAAACTGACCATGTGTATCCGGCGTGACTCCTTGGGATTTGCGGAACCACATCTTTCCACCCTTCTGTCCTTTAGGGTAAGGTCTAGAAGGGGTGGAAAAATGGACCCCTACGGCAGAAAGAGTCTTGCCGTCCTGTTCACACCTGGTCAATGTATCCTTCACTTGAGGGCCAAACAAAGCTGACCCATCAAAGGGAGAGTTTGTGAAGGACGCCTTAAAGGGATCTGCAAAATTACAGAGCCGCATCCAGGATTGACGTCTAAGAGCCACCCCTGTACCTGCGGCTCTACTCGCTCCATCTGCTACATATGATATCAGTCGCATGGAGGAGTTAGCTATAGAATTAAGGATTCCTAGCTGAGAAGCAATTTTCTCTTGAGCCCCTGCAGCCGTAGGATCCTGTACTACTTCACCTAGTTCCTTAAGGATGTCCCTTTGGAGTCTGGTGAAGTGACATAAGTAGTTCAGCGAGCGCATAGCAAAGGTCGCTGAAGAGAACATCCGCTTACCATACCTATCCATAGTCCTAGAATCCTTATTAGGAGGATGGACAGGTACGGAAGGATCTGCAAGTTCCATCTTAGTGGCAGCTGCCACCACCATGGCATCAACAGGGACACCTTTCGTAAGGAATTGCTTTTCTGAAGGGGCAGTAATAAATTTAGACGGCCTCCTAGGAACCGGCTCTACAGAGTCGGGAGCAGCCCAAGCCTTTCGAGCAATAACCTCCATAAGGGGTCGAAGGCGGAGACACCCAGGAGGTGGAGGGCTGAGATCCAAACGCCTCTAGGTATACCGACTCATCCTCAGAGGGATTTGTGGAGGGCCAGTTTCCCCTCTGTTTTAGGAGTTCTAGGATGTCTGAAAAGGAGACCTCCTCAGAGGGGGATCTTGGGGATCCCTCCGACTCATCTAAGTCGGTATCTGAAGTGATAGACTCAGGGAGTCTAGGTGTTTTCTCTTACAAGTCCTCTTGCGCGGAGGATCTCCTGACTGATCAGGAGAATCCTCGGAAGAGGGGGTTATTCCCAGTGGGGAAACCTGAGGCGGAGGATCTCTGGGTCCGGGAGCAAGAGAGATGGCAGAGATATCGACAGGCACTGTAGAGGGAGGAGCTAAGGGAATAGACTGCTGGCTGAGCCCAGTGGCCAGCACACTCTTCATCACCTCGAAGGCCCCCCTCCCAGGGAGGTCTGAGAGAACCCGTTCCGAAGAAACTGGGACTCCAGGGCCCACTGAAAGGGAAGGCTCCGAGGCAGATGTCGGAGCCGAGCTCACCAAGGCCGAGGCTCCAAGGGGAAGAGTGGGGTCGGACAAGGGTCCGATGCCACTCACCCCCTCGGAGGAGACCAGGGAAGCCCGACCACCGAATCCCTCTAAGGAAGGTCTCGAAGAGGAGATAAGAGTAGATGCCGAGGGTGCAGAAGGGGGGTATCTGCCCCTCAGCCATAGCAGAAACTATCCCCGAAGACTCCAGCTCCAAACTCTGAGGTAGAGTCGAAGGAGGAACTTCAAGAGGGTGTGGACTAATAGTCATCTGTTGAGACGGACTATGCAGCATCTGGGCCAGTGCCTGTGATTTCAATAATCTACTGACCACCCTCTCTAAATCATGGTCTGAAAGCCTGGATGACCTTGATGATCAGCTCCGATGGCTCCGTTCCGAGAGGAGAGGTGAGGCCGGAGCCGAGAGTATCGGTTCCAAGGAAGGGGACCTGGACCTCTTCCTCGAAGGAACCATCGGAGCCGAAGAAACCATAGATTCAGACGGAGCCGAGGACTTTTCGGCTCCGAAAGAAAGTCTCGATGCATCGGCCGATACAGACATAACAGTAACTGTGTTGGAGCCGGTCGGCGCCGACACCGAAGCCTGAGCCACATGGTGGTCAGAGCCAGTCGGAGCCGACACCGATGTGACTGTAACAGTATCGGCACCGATAGCCATCGGTGCCAAAGATTTTTGCAAAACAGGTTCGGCTCCAGCCGGAGCCGATCTCAACTCCAAAGGAGTCGGAACCGAGGCCACAGGCCTAGACACAGAAGCCTGGGCCTTAGAAGACTTTGAAGTCTTGCTCAGAGCCGATTTGGCCGGAGAGCCCTCCGGTTTAAGAAGACCCCTTAAGATCAAATTATTTCTCCTCTCCTGCAGGACTCTCTGGCTGAAGGAATGACAAATCACACAGGAGTCCTGCAGGTGGAGAGGTCCCAGGCAATATAAACAAGAAGTGTGATCGTCTGTCAGAGACATCTTCTGACAGCACGAGTCACACTTCTTAAAGCCTGAGACCCTTTCTTTGGACATAGTTGCACAAACAGAACACCACAACACAGTCCCAATCAGACAACTAAAGTTATCTAAAAAGTATTGTAACTAACCTCTCACATACACACACCCTAACGGGGGTGGGGGGGTGGGAGGGAACGAAGGCCCGACTAAAGAAGGGAAAGGAAAAATAATTTTAGTCAGAAGAGGGCTTACAATTAAGTAAAAAGGAAGGTATTTTAAAGAAAGGTGAAAAATATTAAATTTTAGGGGCAAAAAGCAGTTAAAAGCTAACACTTACCAGGAGCTGGCAAAAGGAGGACCTCATCAGCGAAGCGGCAAATGAGATCTGGGTACTTACCGCCTTGCATCATGGGATATGGGGCTGCCTCGAGCTGGTAAAAGTGACTCTCGAGCTTAGCAAAGTGTCGAGTCAGAGCCGAGGATCGGCTCCGAACCCATCAAGCAAGAATGAAGGCGAGATTGACAACTTAACATCCTAAAATACATTGGTATATAAGTTGACAGCACTATAGTAACACAATATCCAGTGATTGCCCAAAGAGGAGATATCCATACAACTGCACGAATACTTACACAGTCCAATAGCTACAAATAATGGATGTGTACATAGCCTGGCATTATCAGTTCAAATGCATTGCCTTGAAAGACTGGAACTTGTAATATGATGTAGACAAGCTTATTACTTTGCTACCAGCCAAATTAATAACACCATTAAATGGTCCATAGATTAGATGTTTACAAGACCATGCCACCTACTCTAAAGTTTTATAGCTCCTAGTTTCAAAGCACTTGAGATTGATCCAGCAACATTTAAGCTAGGCTTGTTAGTAGCATTAAAACGCAACTGCCACAACAGCTCTTTGTATTCTAGGGTGTAACCACAAGGGACCCCCATTGGGATGGAAAGAACATGCTGTGAGGTTGAGAGAAGGATAGAGCAGTGCAGCTGACCCGATTGGTGAATCAGAAGGTCTGGTACTGGGTCCAGATGCCACGGCTGCACCAAAAGGTGGCGATGGAGGAAACCAAATTTATCGAGGCCAATAGGGAGCAATGAGAATCATTTTGGCTCTCAAAGCGGTGGCTTTCTGGAGAACTTGTGGAATCAGTGGAAAGGGAGGAAAGGCATAAAAAGTCCCTGGGGCCAATCCTGGGTTAGAAGCGTCTCTGGGGGATGGCCTGGCAGTGGGAAGAGAGAAAGAAGTCTGGCGCATTTGCTGTAAAAAGATCGCAACATTCTAGAAAAATCTCTTCCACTATAGATTGTTTGAGAGACCACTCGTGAGGCATGAGAATAGCTCTGCTCAATCTGTCCGCTAGAATGTTGGTTTTACCAGGGATGCGTTGCTACCAGAAACCGATGAGAGGAGATCGCCCATTGCCAAAGTCTGAGAGCTTCTCGACACAAGGGTAGGACTTGGTTCCGCCCTGTTTGTTGATATACCATACTACAGACATGTTGTCTGTGTGAACTGCAATTGTTCCCAAGGGAAGAAAGTCGTTGAGGGCTTACAGCGTTAAAAGCACTGCTCTCATCTCTAGGACATTTATGTGCATTGAATGGTTGCCGTCCATGAACCATCCTGCCCTGATAATGACCCCCACCCGATCAGGAGGCGTCCGTAGTGACAGTGGCTACGGGCCGGGATACAAAGGTCTGCCTTGGTGAATTTGGGAGAAGTAATCCACCATGAAAGATGATTCTTGCAAATTTGTGTCACCAGGATTTGGTGGCATGGAAGTTGTTGGTAAGACCACTGAGTGAACAACATCCACTGAAGCAGATGCATGTAGAAGCGGGCCAGTGGAAGAAGGGTAATGGCCGCAGCCATGAGGCCCAACACCTTCAGAACCATTCTGGCATGTACCTTTTTGCTGGCAAGTATGATCCTCACGTGACTTTGTATATCTGAGATTCTTTGGTCTGTGAGGGTTGCTGACATCCGAACAGTGTTTAAGTTTGCGACTATGAAAGTAATAGACTGGCAGGGCAATAAGGAGGATTTTTCGTAGTTGATCGAAATTCCCAATTGAGTGCAGAGATTTAGTGTGTAATCCCTGGCTTGAAGTTGATGCCTGGTGGTGGCTGAAAGGCCAGTCGTCGAGATCACGGAAACACCTGGAATCCTTGACATCTCAGGTGAGCCGTGACCACTGCCATACATTTGGTGAACACTCTGGGGGCTGTAGTGAGACCAAAGGGCAGGGCTCTGAATTGAAAATGACTGGACCCCAGCCGAAAGCGGAGAAACCTTCTAGAGCGTCTGTGAATTTTTATGTGATCTATTGAGCACATCCAGTTGTCCTTCTCTAGGAAGGGCAAAATTGACTGAAGTGTGACCATTCGAAATCTTGTCTTTCTCACAGACTTGTTGAGTCTGCTGAGATCCAATATTGGTCTCCAGTCTCCCGTCTTTTTGGGGACCAAAAAGAATCTTGAGTAGATTCCTGGCTATGAATTGTCTGTTGTAACTGGCTGAATGGCTCTTTTTTGTAGAAGCTTTAATACTTCTAACTCTGCAACTTCCCTTAGACCGGGTGGTACATCTGGAAGGGAATTTGTGTGAAAGAAGGGACTTTCCTCGAATTTTGTAACCCTCGGATATTTGTACCCATCTGTCTTGAGTGAGCCAGGCTTCTGGGTACAGCGATAGTCTTCCCGACTGCTCCAAGGATGGACAGTCTGGGCAACATCTCAGGGATGCTAGAGAGAGGCTCTCTGCTTCCTGGTTCCCTCTGGTCTCTGCCTCTGCCTCTGAGGGGCCAAACAAAGCTGACCCTTAGGGTAAGGTCTTTGAAGGGCCCTTAAAGGGATCCTGCAAAAACAGAGCTGACCATCAGTTTGGCGTCTAAGGACCCCCCTGTCCTGGGTCTGCCTCGCTCCATCTGCTACATATGATATCAGTGCATGGAGGAGTTAGCTATAAAAGGATTCCTAGCTGAGAGCAATTTTCTCTTGAGCCTGCCAGGATCTGTGCTACTTTCGTTCCTTAAGGATGTCCCTTTGGAGTCTGGTGAAGTGACATAAAATAGTTCAGCAAAGGTCGCTGAAGAGAACATCCGCTTACCATACCTATCCATAGTCCTAGAATCCTTATTGGGAGGATGGACGAGCGGAAGGATCTGCAAGTTCCATCTTAGTGGCAGCTGCCACCATCATGGCATCAACGGGACACCTTCGTAAGGGTGCTTTTCCGAAGGGGCAGTAATAAATTTAGGCGGCCTCCTAGGAACTGGCTCTACAGAGTCAGGAGCAAGCCTTCGAGCAATAACCTCCATAAGGGGTCGGGCGGGAGACACCCAGGAGGTGGAGGGCTGAGATCAAAGCCTCTAGGTATACCGACTCATCCTCAGAGGGATTTGTGGAGGGCCAGTTTCCCCTCTGTTTTAGGAGTTCTAGGATGTCTGAAAAGGAGACCTCCTCAGAGGGGGATCTTGGGGATCCCTCCGACTCATCTAAGTCGGTATCTGAAGTGATAGACTCAGGGGAGTCTAGGTGTTTTCTCTTACAAGTCCTCTTGCGCGGAGGATCTCCTGACTGATCAGGAGAATCCTCGGAAGAGGTTATTCCAGTGGGGAAACCTGACCTGGAGGATCTCTGGGTCCGGGAGCAAGAGATGGCAGAGATATCGACAGGCACTGTAGAGGGAGGAGCTAAGGAATAGACTGCTGGCTGAGCCCAGTGGCCAGCACACTCTTCATCACCTCGAGGCCCCCTCCCAGGGAGGTCTGAGAGAACCCGTTCGAAAACTGGGACTCCAGGGCCCACTGAAAGGGAAGGCTCGAGGCAGATGTGAGCCGAGCTCACCAAGGCCGAGGCTCCAAGGGGAAGAGTGGGGTCGGACAAGGGTCCGATGCCACTCCTCGGAGGAGACCAGGGAAGCCCGACCACCGAATCCCTCTAAGGAAGGTCTCGAAGAGGAGATAAGAGTAGATGCCGAGGGTGCAGAAGGGGGGGGTATCTGCCCCTCAGCCATAGCAGAAACTATCCCCGAAGACTCCAGCTCCAAACTCTGAGGTAGAGTTGAAGGAGGAACTTCAAG
>NC_056744.1:1714862254-1714942254 GCF_019279795.1 Protopterus annectens
AGATGGAAAAAAAATTATGAATTAAATAAAAAAGGTCCCAAGATGGATCCCTGTGGTATGCTGGAGTATACAGGCAGGTATTCACAATAGTCGGCATGTTGCAGTTGTCCAAATAACCCGTTGGTGATCCATATGGACAAAATGATTGAAACTCTATTTCCTAAGTGTTTTAGCTATAGATTTATGTGAAACCGTGTTAAAAGCTTTTGCTAAATTGATAAACACTATACCAGCAGACACTGATGAATCCGAAGCAAGGATGACTTGATCATAAAACCCTACTAGGTTGGTTCTGTTGGTCATGTTGATCTCCATCCATGTTGGTATAAATCATAATTAGTATCATGCTCACCTTTGAACTGCATATTCTTAATACAATAAAGAAGACTCACTTCAAACTAGGGAAACTATACCGTCACAAACGTTATCTGGACAACCACACTAAAATTAAACTGGCCACTACCCTACCCATCCCTTCCCTACTGTACAGCAGTGCCATTTTTACAAACCTTCACTCATCACTTAGCAATAAAATGCAATCCTGCTATTTTAAAATAGCAAAATTCGCCTCTGGGTAAAAGTAACCATACCCACCACTGCCATGTCATCTCGGAATTGAACTGACTTGAATTCTCCAATTATCTCAACTACACCCAACTGACTGTTGTGCATAAACTTATTTTCAAACCCAACTCCTGCCTTGCACTCTGCTCCATTCTTCATGCATATACTCCAAAAAGAGCCCTCAGATCCTCTAACAAAATGCTTTTAAATGTAACCAAACAAAAGAGCTGGACAAAGTCTATACTCCTATTACATAGCTAAACTCTGGAATTCCCTACCGCAGATTGAGTGTTTCAAAAACTTTAAATCAGCATTAAAAAGCCACTATCTGGATAACCCACATTGCTCCTGTAAAATCAGTAAATCACCTTAATATTGTTTTTTCTTACTAACTAAACAAAAATGAGATGATATATGGCAAACCACATAAATGTATCCTTCAACATCTACTATAATACATCTCTGCATTTATTAGACAAATTCTGTCTTAAAGTATACTGTCCAAAAATTGTTTTCCTTTTAAATAAACACAGCTTAATTTGTCTTGTACATAGGCAGCCTTTTGCATACAAACATTATTATGTTATATTATATTTGTAATTTTCATCTAACTTGCGTTGTACGTTTCCTGTAACATATGTAATCTATGTACTATCTTGTTAAATCTGTAATTATTTGCAGAGCTTTTCTCCCCCGGGCCTCCATTAAAAATGGGTTATTTGACCCAGTTGACTTTCCCGGTCAATAAATAAATAAATAATGATTTGCTGAGTCCAGTAATAATTGTGGTGTATACTTTTCAAAACATTTACAAAGAATGGAAGTCTGACTGATAGGCCTATGATTAGACATTTACAGTTTATAATTTGTCACCCTTTTTATATATATAGGTGATGCTATGGACTTTCTCCATAATGAATGCACTATTCAGTTTGAAATTAACTTATTAAAGTGTACATCTGGTAAAACTTCTGTATTCCAGATGCGAGTACAACTGGAACATGATCAGGTCCCATATATGTTTTGTTAGCAACCCTTTTTCACCCTCTTTGGAAATTAAATCTGTAATAAAGGAAATATTATGATTTAGTGTAACAATATTGGAAAAGGAACTATATCAGAATCTTTATCAGTGTCTGAATGTAAAACATACTTATTTAATTTAGTAACCAAAATCATAGGATCTGATTCTACTTTCTTATTACTGGATAAGGATGACTATCAAAATATTTTAAGTTTATAAATGAATATACTTATGAAATAGTTTTTTATTCCCAAAACTTAGTGTGCTTTTTGTAGCTTGATATTTTTTAAAAGTTTTATTTAATTGATTAATTTTGCCTTATTTTCCAATGATGGTTCATTTCTAAGTTTGAGATAATCTCTTCTTTCTTGTATATGTTTTACGACAATCAGAATCTCACCAAGTAGGGTAAAGTACAGGAATCTGTCTTTCTAGATAATGTTGCTTCTTCCATTACATTGTATAGTAGACTTTCAAGGGTGGAAAAACCACCATCACTGTTACTGGTAGCCTGCTTTGTACAGTCAATTTCTGTTGTGATTTCTTGAGACTTCACTTTTTAAAGTTGTATTTTTTCATAACTCTTGGAATTACTTGTTTACAAGACCTGGTTTCAAAGGATCGAGAACAGTAATCTGACTTCAGTAGCAAAGGACCAACCCCTTAAACGTGTAACTATAGAGACATAGTTTACAATTTACCTTGTGTAGTGTATGTATTCCTCTTGTGGGCTCTGTAACCAGTTGTGTTAGTTTAAACTTGGCAATACATCTTGATCAATTATTTTACTTAATAATTGACAATTAATAGTGAGTGCTGATTGCCAGAGCCTTTTCTCCAAACCATGTAGCTTAAGACAAATGAAAACCATAGAAATAGAGCCAATTGGTTCAAAACTAATTTAAGGCTTGGTGTTTAATAAATGGTGTGCAGTACTGTCTGAGTTCTTAAGCATGCTATAAACAGTGTTAACTGATTTCAGTACTAGGTCATGTAGGTCCCCTTTCCAAGATTTTATAAAACTAAATATGGAATTCAAAGACTTTTCTAATTCTTTTTGACTTGAGTAGAATTAACACATATTTTGCCTTCAATAATTCCACATAATTCCCTTACAGGTTCATAAGTAAGTACTAGATTAAAATCAAAAATATCCAAAGGCAACCATGCAGTGAAGAAATATCTATTTAGTTAGCCCTTTTGACCAAAGTCTTCATCGGAATAAAAAAACGCCTTTCCATCCACATTTAAATACCTATGCCAAATGAAAAAGTCCAGGGAACATCTCAAAATTCACGTCAGCCTGCACAGATGACAATTATAAAAACATTTATATAAAAAAAAAAAAAAAAAATTAATACGTATGGTGTCATTTAAACCAAGCTTTTTATCAGTGTAAGGGCATTATGACTGTGACTCTTTGGGGCTTATTTATATTGCCATATACTCAGGATGTTCTTCATTTTATGTAGGCATGACTAAGAGAAAATTAAGAGCTAGAATTAAAGAACATCTATATGCTATGATAAGTAAAGATGACAATAATGCACTTTATAACCATACTTTAACGTGATATTTACAAAAAAGTTTTATTGTCTGTATTTGAAACAGTTCCTAAAATTATGTATGGGGGTGATTACAAGAAATCTGTGTTAAAAGGGATACATTATGGCAGTTAAGATTACAGACTGAAAAGCCTGGTTTAAATGAAACCATGTGTATTAAATGCTTTTTATAAATGTCATCTGTGCAGGGTGACGTGAATTTGAGATGTTCTCTGGATTTTTTTATAAAGGTTTTCATTGGATATTCTTAATTGAAATGGGTGTTTTATGTGGATGGAAAGGTGTTTTTTATTCTGATGAAGACTTTGGTCAAAAGCACTAAATAATTAGATATTGCTTCACTGCGTGGTTGCCTTTGGATGTTTTTGGTTTGGATTTGGGCTTTATACATCTGTGGGATTTGGTGTTTTTTTAAGTACTAGATTAGCTGCCCTTGCTGGCCTTAATGTGGTAGACTTTGTACAACCACTTTTTCCATCAGTAGGAATGTTTAAAAACATTAACTTCACAGCGCATCAGAAAATTATACCATATTAAGTCATTTAAGGTATCCAGTATACAAGACCTAACTAAAATTGTTAGAAGACTGAAGAAATCGCAAACTGGAAAAAATAAAAGAAAAAAAATGTATACACTTGCACTGGCTAAAATTAATTTTCAGACCCAAAATAACTTCCTAGAACATATACTTTTTTTCAGATAATATGAACACACAGTCATTACACTGATGTCACTTAGATAACTCCTACACTAGTTTACAAATAAATTGCAGACCAATACAAATGCAGTGTGAACCTTCTTATAAACTTAAGCTCCAACACACTCCACAATAGATACAAGTATATAAAGTACATACACAGTGGTGATTACTATAGTAAATAATAGTGTGTAGACACTGTAATAAATAAGTGTGTAGTCATATAAACTAAATGAAGAGTCATTACCAAAATTAGATGTAAAACAAAGTTCATGCACGGTAATAGTTACACTATTAAATAAAAAAAAAATTACAAGAACATGTACTTGTATTTTAGTAAGCATGCAGATAATCTGTGTTCTGAAGCCACTGTAATAACTCTTGCTCAAGTTCTCAAATTACAACCCAAATAGTGTGTGTAGTGACCAACCAATAAGCTTAAGCTTCAAAATACTCAGCAATAAAATATGAAGATGTTAAATACATCCACAGTACATGCTAAATAAAATAAAAATTTGTGGAGACTTATACTGGATAAAGAGTACTTCTTGATCTAGGAAATAACTTAAGACAATGTCTGATTGTAGAAGGTGCCTCTTATGGTGGGTGGAGCCTGTTATCCAAATGAGGAATTTCAAGACAAATTAAAATAATAAGTAATGTGCATTCCCCTACATCTTAAGAAAGATGGGGAGAATATCCAAAGGAAAATAAACAAGTGTCAGCTTTGTGCTCTTAAAAGGCACAGTGTTAGGCCCAAAAAAGAAAAATATATTCCAAATCATAGCATTTAATAAAATAGCAAAAGGGTAGGATGATGAACAGCTGTTGTTTCCATCTGGTACAGAGTGAGAAGAGGTTAGAATGTGTCAGTAAGTGCCTTTCTAAGTCAATTGCAAACTATATTATTCCCATAGGAAAATAGTCTTCTAGAAGACCACTTCACCATAGGTGTGACTGCATCCACTGCTTGCTTCTGAGCTGTATTGATTGCAGACATCAGTTCACGGTTTCACCATGCATTATTGTTTAAGCCATGTTTCCAAGAGTTGAGGCCTCCTTTAACATCTTGGTATTTCTAGGACGTCTTTGAGACATACATTGTGGTTGTCATCGTTTCCTTCCATTCTTAAGCGTTTTAGTACTTGGGAATCATTTAAAGCTGCAGACCATGAAGAATCCATACCATTACATAAGAGATGTTTTTATCACATTGACTGAGCTATGTGGGGATGCTGTGGTCTGCATTTTTCAAGTCTTTTTGCACTAGGCTCTTCTAATTTTCCACAAATTCTGGGAATTGCTGCTGGAAACTACAGCACTACCGCTTGCTTTAGAAACATTTCTTTCAGTACTGCACAAAGGACCATGACTCTGTAGCCAAGTCCCTTTGACCTTCAGTCTGTACATGAGACGTCACTAATGTCACTTCCTGCACTTTGTTCTCAGGTGCATTCGCCTTTCAGAATGAAAATTTTGAAGTGTGGAATTTCCTCAGTGGCTTGGTCAAAATTCCTGTGGTCAGCGTAAGTACACCACTGAAAAGTGATCACAAATCTAGTGGGATCTACCCAATCATTAAAGTAAAGAAACAAACAAACTCAGATGAGCTGTTCTGCATACCAGATTACTCTTCAACCGTAGATCCACAAGAGAGATTCTGCATTGCGTATGTGTACCCAGTAATGCAAAAGAGGTGTACTACATCATAGAAGTACTCTGCAACAAAAATCCTACTATGATATTCATACCATAGACATACTATAGGTTCATAGGTTGGTACTAGGCTAACGGCCCTAGGGCCTATACAAGCCTAGCCATAACAATTCCCTGGATATTTCTTCCCAGAATATTTATTTCCCTGGTCCCCTGTCTAGCAAGGTGACTTGACATGATCCCTGGGGTGAATTTCCTATCTCCCATCCAATCGTCAAGGTTCTTTTTGAAGAGAGCTAAACAGGCACTCAGCTTGACATGTATGGGCAGTCTATTCCAGTATAAGGGGAGTCTCTGGGTCAGGAACCTATCCCTCCAGCATGTTTTGTTTATTGTGATGACAAGGTTTAAATCCCTGGAGCGTGTGGCTCTGAGGGATTGGGATTTCTTTAAGTGTAGCATGTCCAACAGCACTGGGTTTGATATGGCCTTGTATGTTGAGCAGAGGTCGCCTCTGAGTAGACAGAGTATAACTGGAGTTTTTCTAGTTGGTCAGCATAGGGCATCTGCTTTAGGCCTGTGATTCTTTTAGTGAGGTATTTATGTGGCCTTTCCAGTTGTTGCAGATGTCTTGGGGTACATACCAAATGGGACATTGTACTCTATAATGGGTCTAATGAGGGATGAGTACAGTGGGACAATGACCTCCTTTTTTCTGGTTGAAAAGCCCTTAGTGATGAGGTGTGCCACATAGAAGGATTTCCTGACTGTTGTGGCGATGTGGTTATCGAAGGTGAGACAGTTGTTCACCAAACATTTTGTAGAATGTATTTCCAGCTGAACCCAAGGGACCTATGCAAGCCATTTTGTATTTCAGATACAGATATCCCTAATCTTCACATCCAGAAAACTATTGCACATCAACAATCTTTCTAAACCATGTAGATTCATGAGTCATTCTGTTATGGACCGACAACACCATCAACTAAAGTATTCTATTCTGACATTAACATTTACTCTCCAAGCCTGCAGGAACAAATTTCAGTGATATATTTCCTTTTCACAGAGACTTGTTCAAACTGTTTAGCATCCTAGACCTGTTCCCCAGTCATCTAGGTCAACCTGTGCCATTATTTGTCACAGAGCTGTTTCCCCAGCAGTGTATACCCTCACATGTCAGTTTACACCATATATCTTTAACTGCATTTTGGACACTGACTTAAAACTGAGCCATTGCATAATTTCTAATTGCTGTTTCATTAGAAATTCTTAGATGTTGTCAATTTAATCTGACCAGAGATATTTGCTTGTTTGTCTAATCTCTCATTTGTTAACCAGATAAGCATATTGGTTCAAAACTTGTTCAGGGACAAGCTAGCCCTTAAGGCTGAGCCAGATGCATCAAAAAAAAAAAGTGAACTACAAATATATAACAAATAAAGTGTTAGTTATATACATATTTGCATTTTGGGGTTTATATTATAACGTTGAAGCCTCAAAACTTTGAACGTTATTACATCAAATCCGAAACCTCAAACACTGACAATATCAAAGCCCACGGAACATCAAATTCTTCCCCAGGGCAAGAATTCGGTGGGCCGTTTCTGCAGCTTCGCTATTTCCTCTACTGGTGGTGCGCTCTCGGAGTTGGTATATTTAAGTAGGGGTGTCGGGGGCGGTGTGAGGGGGTGAAGCCCCCTACATTAGAAATAGTTTTTGTTGTGCATGTGTTGTGTGTGTGTGTTTCTCAGAACAGCAAAATTTTCCCTGGGAAAAAATTTGCTGTTCTGAGTTTTCGATGTTATCACGTTTCAAACTTCCAAGTTCGAGCTTATCGTGTTCGATGTTTTGGAAGTTTGATTATGTGATATAAACCCGCATTTTATGGAGGCAAGAATACAATCTCAGCAAGTGAAGAACAAGATGCACAGCACTCAGAAGAATTATTAAAAATACAAATATAAATTGTGAACAATATGATATGTTTAATTAACCAAAACATCCTGCTTATATGAAGCAAACACATTTATATTCTTTTGCAAGATGTCCGCTAAGCCTTTATTCAACTCTTGAAGATTTTCTATTGAAGTAATTTTGATAGGGAGACTTGTGATGCCAGGACAAGTTTAATGAAAGATTATTCACAACTTCAGTAAGTAAATTGAAGTCTGTGGAGTTTAATGCTCTCTCTTGTTTCATAAACACTAATTTACCTCAAGTAACAGTAGCTTATTTGTAACAGGTGACTGGTACTGCTCATGAAATAATTTAATAGAGCATTTAGTAAAAAGACCTTGCAAATTCATATTTGGCTTTTTGAATTATATTGCTATGATGTTCATTGTTGTTAGCTAGATAAATGAACCTTAATGTTTTATCCTCAGTATTCTGAAAAAAATGCAGTAGTATGTGCTAATTAGCAAGCTATATTCTAAGCTAGGTATTACAGCATTAATAGCAGTGTACTGCAGATATTGGATGACGATATAGTTGAGGTTCTATTGGCAACTCTTTATTGTACACCATAGAAGTTGCTAGTTCGTTTTGAACTTGAAAACTTAGTCTGGTTAAATAAAACCCAATGTCTTTTGCTCAGTAGAATCAGGAAGTAGATTAGTAGGATTATTTTATGCTCAGATGGGATTATTTTGTATTAGAGGTCACAACAGTCAATTCTTTGAGTTGATTTGGAATTGTTGCTCAACTTGGTGTTCTTTTGAATGAAGAATTGGGGCTAGTAATTGTTTTGTGCATCTATGGACAATGTTAACAGCATTTAATGTGAGACTGTATTGTGCAACTTCCTGCTATAAATCATACAAAGTGAAAATCATATCTGACATGAAGGGAAGCCTTGAGGAACACAACTGAGAAACCTAGTAACAGATATGGAGTTGTACATACTACTGCAAATGTTTCTTTGCGAGGTAGATTTTGAACAAAAAATAAAAAAACTATATATCAATAGAGAAACCATTTTTGTAAGTTTCTCTAACAAAAGAGAAGGGTTGCTGTAGTACTGTTTTTTCATTGTAAAAAGAAATGAAATTTGTATTTGGTACTGTACTAAATCTCTTAATTGAAAGCATACTGTATACACCAGCAGAACCTGATTGGCATCCTCTGTTCCTGTGAGCCAGGTAGTGGCCAAACCACTGTGGTTTCTCTCCGACTCTCTTCCTGTCAGACAGTTACAGGTCCTACTAGTGGGATTGAGCCTACTTTATCCCATAGAACGAAGGGCTGTTTTCTTGTAAGAGCACAGCCTTTCCCATTATATGAGTTTTTGGGAGACCGTATTCTTATCATGAACATCTGGGCTTCTTATCATGAACATCTGGGCTACATGTAGTGGTTTGGTAAAGGCCAAAACGCATTGGACAGTAAAGAACACGCCTTTTCATTTCCACATTTTCTTTATGTTGTCTAACTTTGCATGCCCTGAGATCCATTGTCACTTAATGACTCCTGCTATATGATATAGAGCATCGTTGCATTAGATATTTCTGTTCTGTTCCATCACTGAGGATGTCTTACTAGGTGGTTGTCCCTCTGTTCTTGACAGTCGTACTAGTGGTCTTAGGTCACCGGTGTTGCAGACATATGTTCTACCTTTGTGGTAGTGAGCTGCCCTTCACTCGTTCTGCTACACATGGATAATGTATGGTCACAGTTGATACTGTAATGAACAACAATTCATCTTGAATGTTTCTATATTTTTTTTGTTTCCCAGGAATATTTTTACAGTCTGGAACAATACATTACGGATCAGTTTGCAAAACTACATGAGTTTCTCCATGACCGAGAACAAAAACTCATTCAACAGATTAAGAACAAAGAGGCAAAGAATTTTAAAGTAGTGGAAGAAAGTCTTAAATGCATTAAAGGTAATGTTACATATACCCATGTGCCAGGGCATAATACAGAAGTGGAGGCTCTGAAAGGTGTGGAAGAAAAATCTGGAAACAGTAAAAGTTATACTGTGGTAACTCAGGAAGCACTCTCTGATAAGAATTTGGAGCTACAAAAACAGCAGAAAACTACTGGATTTCTAGCAGTAAGTTTTTTTTTTTTTTTTTTTTTTTTTTTTTTTCTTTGTTAGCATAGAAAAATGAGACAATTTAACCAGAAGTCTGCTTAGTTGTGTATAATAATTAAGTTAATTTGTGTCTTTTAGATTGAAAACATTGTTTGTATTAGTAAATCTGCCTTTATCTTATGTTCATCACTCATGGAAACATTATATAAGAGCAGTCCTACGGATACAATGTTTTGCAGAAGTATATTTGTTGAGGATTAACTACATAAAAGTGAACACTAGATAGGTAATACACAACCCACTGAAACACAAATCAGAGCTATATGTGAAATGTATAGATTTCAAAATATACAAAATACAAGTGCCAGCAGGTGGTCAAAGTCCTGCACACTTACTTCATGGAGGGAATGATCCCCCGTATTTCGTATTAATTAATAAAATACCTCTTGGGTTTTAGTTCATCAGGGAATGTCATATTCACTTGCATGCTCAAAGTAGTAAAGTATGGAACTTTGCTCTTCCCTTCTCACAGTCTGACACATTACAATGTGAAGGAAGATGTTAAAAATTAAAGACGAATATTAGTATTTGGATTTTAAATACATTTTCATTGCAAGCCAGGTTTCTGATTGTTTTAATCTGCTTCAGATAATTTATTTCCTCTTCAGATAATTTATTTCCTGCCAACAGAGCAAGTGTAGAAATGTATTTTTTGGAATTCGAAACTTGTACCAAATATGGAAGGGCATAGATAGAGTCAGGAGATTTTGGTTAGCAACATTAATTCTGCAGTGCTCATTTTTATGAGATCAGTGGCTGCATTTTAATTGTTACAGTAATGTTGCATTTAGTCAGAAATAGTACATAAAATTCATGTTTTACATAGCTCAGGGAGACAGGATTTTGATTTCCTGGTCTCCCATGTATGTGTGCTATGCAATCAATGAGGTTATTATTATTCTCTGAACTGCGTTGTGTGAAAGTTATTTTGCACCATAACAGTTTGATGACGTGGAATCTCGCATTCTTTGAGAGATTTCTCTGCTGCTCCACAGGAAATTGTCATTGAGCCTATTGTGACAGGTTTTCTGTCAGGCAAGTTTCTGTTGTGTCAGTACATAATTTTATTTCTCTCACCTTCAGTAGGGTTTGTAGTCTATACAGCTAAGTTTCACTTATAATCTCTACACTAAATATAATTGTATGTGAATCGGTAAACTGTATTAATCTGTGAAATTGTATGCAAGATTGAATCAGTTAAACTAATAATACAAGTTTAATTAACTGCACACTTCAAGGTTCTGGTAAAAGAAATTACAAGGACAGAGTATCCTTGTCAGAAAGATCCAAAAACCAAATTGAAATGTGATCGATGCAAATAATGTGGGTCTATATTAGATAAACGAAAGTCTATCTAATCGAATGCTCACATGAGCGAAAATTGCGGAACTCGAAACCGCAATTGTGAGATTGCAGTATAGAGAAAATGGGAATATTTGCCCTTTCCTCACTGTAGTGCGATCTCAGAGTTGGAATGTATATAGCGGGGGGTGCAGCCCCCCACAATTGCAGTTTCAAGTTCCTGGCTTTTCGCTCATATGAGCGTTCGATTAGATAAACTTTCCTTTATCTAATATAGACCCAAATAATGTATGTATATAGAAAACAATGACAGAGGTACACTGTGGGACACCATTAGAAGCTGGCTTACTATGGGCAGATATTTTTCCTATAAATCTAAAGTTGTTTACCTTGCCTGTTGTTAGTCATGCACAGCCTTTTATATAGGCAAGACCAACGTTTAACCTTTAGGATTATATTCAAGTAATATATGTACAGATGAGTATGCCCTTTTGCTGTTTTGCCATCAAAACACACTTCAGACATTGCTGATTTGGAAGGATTAGAAGTAATCCCTCCACAACTTTGGGCTACCCATGAAAATGAGTTAAAACTCAACTTTGAAACCTTGTGAGCACCTGCCTATGGTAGTTCAATATCCTTTGTTGGTTGGAGCAGAGAAATGGATCAAACCTGTCACTTTTGCCATAACACAACAAAAGTTCATATAATACTCCTATTTTACCATTTAAGAAACCAAGGAAAAATCCTTATAGATTTGTACATGATTTACAAGCAGCTAATGCAGTAGTACCAACTTTTCCTGTATTCTCCTAACCCTGCCATGACACTTGAGTTCTGTCCCTCAGACACCACAACCTTCTCAGTGATAGAACATTTCATGTGCCTTATTTTCTATCCTTATACATCTGAATACCCAGTATCTGTTTGCATTTACACGTAAAGGACAGCAGTGCACTTGGGCTAGATTATTACGAGAATAAATGGAATCGCCTATCCTTTTCTTTAGGAGGATTCAAATTAAAAAATTAGAATTGCTTCTTTTTGTCAATGGCTCCCATGCTCAAAGAGAAGCTGGAGTAGTTGTAGCCACCTTTTCCATTTGTATTCTGGACAGAATTTCATTACTCGGACAGTTACGTGGAAAAGAGTCTGCTCAAACAGCTGAACTTGTGGCTATTACTGAAGCCTGTGAAATTGCCAAAGGGATGTCTGTTACTGTTTTTACAGACTCATGCTATGCTTAGGAGGTAGTTCATGATTTTGGGACACTCTGGAGAAACTTCATCAGGAACTGCTATTAAAATGCTGCTTTTGTTCATGAACTACTAAATGTCTTATTGTGGGTCTGTATTATGTTATCAAAAAGACAGGTCAGCAAACTGCACTTACATTGAAAATACCTATCAGCGAACTGTTCATAGTGAGATTGAGGTACAGTGAAGGTAAAGAAATCTGCCCATTCTTCACTGTAGTGCGATCTTAGAGTTGGTATATATAATTAGTGTTGGGGGGGGGGTCACCCCCCACAACAGCGAATTCACTAAACGGCATTTTCAATGTAAGTGCCATTCGCTGACCTGTCTTTTTGATAATACAATATAGACCCCCATATTGTTACCAAAGAAACTAGCAGTAGTCAAATTTGCCATGCATAAAAATGACAATTTTTTTTTATCTGTAGAGGTAATAGTTTTGCAGATATGACAGAAGGACAAGCTGCAGTGTCCTATCTCATTCAGGCTTCTCCTGTATTTATGTAGTTTTTACAGCGCATCCTTAAAGGTTACCAAATGTCTTCTCCTTTAGTAGCTGACTTGGCAGAAGGACATTTCAAAAGAATGGTGGGTTCTGATTGGTGGAGCTGAAGCAGAGTGAGAGAAGAATGCAGGTGCACGAAAGATACAGAATCGGTGATCATGAAATGGCAAGAACCATGTTCTAACATTTTCTCTGAATCCTACAGGAACAAACTCTTAAAAGGCCAGTAGCTTGTAGCTGAATGAGAATGGAAGATAAACTAACCAGTGAAATTAAAGTGGTGAAAATAGTTTTAAACGTGAACACCGTCCCAACAGCTACAGTATTAAAACTAAATACACACAGAATTTTATTAGCTAAAAGCTAGTATGAGGGAAGTTTTTAAACAGCTAGTTAAAAGTGGAAGTTTAATTGAATGGATACATATTTTTTCTACAATTGGGGGAATGGAGAGAAGAGAGATAGTAAATTATTTTAGTGTGTAACCACAGGTAGCATGTGCATTAACATAGTCTGTCTTATTTTTATGTTAGAAATGCCTTTGTGTGCAGCTGTCAATTTGGAACAATTGCCGTCTGGAATGGTTGGATTTTGTCTTTGAAAATGTATGCAGTTTTGTGTGTTTTGTTTATTTTAAAGGTAGAAGATGGTTATAGAGTAATTCATTTTCTGAAGACTGTGACATGCACTCAGAATGTGCAGATGGCAACCATTAATGTGTATACATATGTTACCAGACAGAAGCATACATTTGAAGGAAGTATTGTACATTATTCATGAGAGTAATGTTTACTTAATCGAAGTATTGTACATTATTCATGAGAGTAATGTTTACTTAATCGAAGTATTGTACATTATTCATGAGAGTAATGTTTACTTAATCGAAGTATTGTACATTATCCATGAGAGTAATGTTTACTTAATCGAAGTATTGTACATTATTCATGAGAGTAATGTTTACTTAATCGAATGGCTTCTTAGCCAGTTTTAACATAAAGTATTTATTGATTTTTGTAGGGTGTAAAAGCAATGTTCCTGGAGTTGCATTTGGACAGAAATGGACATGTGACCTTAGGGAAGATCTCGAGCAGAATGTCAGGGACATAGGTAAAGGGGGAGTGATTTTATTAATAGGAAGCGGTGGTACATTTGTGATAGAAGAGGGAAGCAAAAACTAGTGGCAGATTTGTGACGCACAAGAACTACTAGCAAGGACATAGAAATACGTTGTCATGTTTTAAATTCCCTCTAAGACTCCTGTTAAGCTTAGGAGAATATTGAGAGACATTTACTCCTCGGCATGAAATAGTATTTATGGGTGGAGAATAGAACCTAGTTAATAACGGTGAAGATACAGAAGGTGGCCAAGAAGGCAGACTACAACTAGAAAGGGCAGATTTTTAAGGATGTTTATGAGATTATTTGCTATGAGGGCTGTTTTTTCCAGTAATATCAGTCCAGAGAGAGTTTTTGTATTATTCTGCTAGATATAATAGTTAAGCCGTGCTGGATGGAAAGTATTTATTGCAGATGCATGTTTATTTGATTGAACCCTTTGAGACTCTTCTGATAATTGTAGCTGGTCATTTTCCAATAACGATTAAGGTAATGACACAAAGTAACAAGACAATTCATGTTTAACTACATATCTATTAAAAACAAGAGGAAATTAAGGAATGAGTAATGGGTACAGATCAGAAATGTAGGGGGAAGCTAGACGTTAATCCAGAAGGGTAGCTACTGCTTAGAAATGAAGAGAATGGAATTTAAAAGTGTGTTGCAGATCAGGAAGAAAGAGAAAAGGTGCTAAATTAGATGGGATGGAAAAAGTTTAACTGTTGCAGAATAAGAAGGGAATCTTACGAATCAAGATGTACATCTGCAGAGACTGAGAGAAAATAAGTATCTGTATATGTACATGAATTCATAAAAATTCCTGTTAAGCAGTTATTTTAAGATACAGTCCAGAATATTTGATTACGGCGATTTAAGCAACTGAGAGTAGAAAGAGCAGTAGCAAATCTCCGTGAACACCATGACAAGAAGAATAACTAGACACCTCTGATGAGGTAAAGGCGGTATTTTATGACGATCTGTGTGAGGCAGAGGAGCAGGGAAATCTGGGTACGGTACAACTGGAGGAGCTTGTGGAAGGTTGGGACATGTCAGTGCTGGTGGAATTGGAGATCCAATAACAATCAGAATTGATGGGAAAGATGATATTCTTATAGAAAGTTGGAATTAGGAGTGAAAAAAAATTGGAAGGCATTGTTAAATAACGCTCTAAAAGGGAGAAGTGCCCGAAACATGGATTAAGCAGTGGTGGCCGTATGGATTAAGCAGTGGTGGCTGTGCTACTGAGAAAGGACAACACCTCTGTAACCCCTGTATGCCCTGTGCCATATAGATAATGTTGAGTCAAAATCATGATTATAAACGAATGTGCATATTAGCTAAAAGGAATGGCAAAAATGTTATCAAAACTGATATGTGGATCAATATAGCACTGTGGAAGGGTGACAAACATAGAGCAATGATGATCCCAATACTATTGTTGGCAAGTCTGGATGCAGAGAAAGCATATACAATGCCTGCTGGGACATCATGAGTAGGGCAATTACAGTATATGGATTTCCTAATAACATAGTAAGAGTTGTTAAAGAGGCTATGTAAAGGATCAGAGTCCAGAGTAAGGGTGGGAATGGCTCTTTCAGATAGGTGGTGTTTGGGTAGAGAGGCTCTGCAAGAATGCCCTCTTCCCTGTACTTGTTGGCATTCTATTTGTGGTCATAAGTAAAAGATGACTGTCTCACATATTCAAGGATATAAATGGTTTGGTAGCCAAAAATGCCGTTTTTTTGTTTCCAGATATTGCATTGTATATGACAAATCCAGAACAGGATATCCCAGTATTGAATATTTTGAGACAGTTTCAGGCATTGTCGGGATGTAAAATAAGTGAAGATGAAACAAAGGTCATAGCTGCAAATGATGTGCATTGTGTGAAATTAGTTCAGTGGTAGCCATGTTTATTGTGACATGATGAAATTAAGTACTTGCGTATGTCAGTTTTGGCAACCAAAGATTCAAAGGGTGACCAAGTTGTAGACAGAGACTGGAAAATGATGGTCTTGGATCTGGACAGTGAGTGTGTATTTTATATAGGGTATGTGATGCGCTTTGCCTCACACTCTTGTGTACCTGAATACATGTTAGGTGCTAAACCCAGAAGTGTCATCTTTGAACTTGAACCAAGTTATCTTCGGCCTGCTTACTGTCATTATATGCATCTGTTTTGGGACATCAGTACCTTACAAGTTGTGACTGTGCATCTCTAATGTTGCCACTGATTTCCTACACAAGATCCGTCACTCTTCATCTGATGCTGCTGTTGAGATGTCTTTAAATTTCCTAGCTGAGGGAATCTGACTTGGGATCCCATGTCTTTATATTATGCCACCTTCTCTCTTGTGTTTGGGTCAGCAGGCAAGCATGTTTATTTACCATGTTGTCTAGCTATCTGAAAAGCTTTTCGTCAGCTCTGCCTGAAAAGTACCATGACCTATTCCCTTACTGTAGTCAGTCATGGTCGTTTTTCATCAGGCTTATGATTATGTAGCTAATAAGACATCTGAATAGTGGCTTGTCTGCATTAGTAATAAAAATTTGCTCAATTCAGTCTTCATCTTTCTGTACTGCTGTTGCCATGGATGGCTATGCTTACTTGGTGTCTGGCCTACACTTTACATTGCAGTCAGTCGCTATATATTGAGGATGGGTCTGTATCATATAATCGAAAGTTGACAACGTTGAATGCTCTAAAGAGCGAAAATGCCGGAACTTAAACTCCTCATTGTGGGGGGCTGCACCCCCCCACCCCCAACTAAATATATATTCCAACTTCAAGATTGCACTACAGTGAGGAAAGGGCAAATATTCCAATCTTCAGTGTACTGCAATCTCAGTAACAGAACTTTGAGTTCCAGCGTTTTCGCTCTTTAGAGCGTTCGGCATTGTCAACTTTTGAATATATGATCTATACCCATTGAGGACAGTGGGGCATTTTCATTTACTGTGAAGGTGCTATTTGGATGACAGGAGTAAGGAAAGACCTGAGAGAAAATGTTTACTGGCCCACCCCACAGACTGATATTTTTGTGCATTCTCATATATAGGAGATGACCTGAACCTTGCAGAGCAGAGAACGTGATACATATCTTGGCTATCTGATGGAGGAAATGTAGGAGGATTAACGTAAGAATGCAATGAAACTTACTATTGTTCATTCTGTTAATATTCGGTTATCGCAGCGATTAGTTGACAGGTCTTGGTGCTTCTTTTCACAGAATGTGTAACACATTAGCAGGAAACACATGTGCAAGAGTCGCTACAGAGCAGGAGTCTTTTACTGAGAGGTCTCAGACTTCACAGTACTTCTCACTTCTTCCATGACCTGATAGTAAAGCCGGAGGCCACAGTATTCTCATCATCTGTGCCTTCATGGTACATGGGAAGACATACCATTCCAGGAAAACAAAATCTCATCAGGATGTCCACCCTCATGAGGGCATTTCGTATTAAAAACACAAAAAAAAACAAAAAAACAATGAGCACTTTTCTTGTGTATGCAGATTTAGATAGCACAATCATTGAAGAAGAAAATACAACTTTTATATTTTTGCTCATAGTGATTCCTTAAAAAATATAACTATAGGGAGGATTGTATTTATAAACTGGCAGAAAATATTCTAAAAAGAACAATTCTGTGTAGGAAATGAAAAAGGATTTTTGCCAAAAGGTATGGGTGTAAGTAAGAGTGCAGAAAATGGACAGGATGGGACATGGCTTGATGTAATTGAAGCAGTTTAGCTAAATAACTGTTGTGCTTGGAGGAGATGAATTTGGATGTTGAGGTATTAGAGTGAGAGGAAGCCAAACTAGTGTTTGAAGCATAGGTCAGAGACTCTCTCCCATTTCAGGGACTGATAGTTGAATATAAGCAGAGTAGGAGAGCTGGATATCAGTGATAGGCCAGCCCTGGTGGAGTTTGTGATGGAGCCAGCAACAGACAATGTTACTATGTAAAGAACATAATCAGCACTGCAAATATAGTATTGTAAGTTAACTATAACAACTAGTCTGAACAACTTGGAAAAGTGAACAGATAAATGAAAAGAGCTCAGTGGAAGACGGTTGTAGGGCCCCGACTATGAGACAATGTCCAGACAGTTTAGTACTTTTGCATAGAAGTGCTTTCACAGATGATTTTAGAATTCAGAGAATTCCCCAAAAGTAGAGTGTAGGTGTTACAGATGTGACAAGGAAATTTTCAGCATCTAATTTTGTGATGGGAATATATGGAGTTGTTTGACTTCAACACTTCCGACACAGAGAATTGACAGAAATGTTGGGGAACAAAATTGAAGAATCAAAAGAGATAATTTTTGAGCTGGAGATTAGGATTCAGAATGTCAATAATGACTTAAATTTCATGTTATTGACAGCTAAACGTTAACTGCAGTAATCTGTAAACCAAAGTCTACGCCAGTTGTAATAGAGGTATTGAATATTGTGAAGGAAGTGAAAGAACTGGAAGTTTGTAAACTGCATAAAAGTAAGTGGAAATGAGTTAAACAAACTATTGTTTAACAGGATAAATGAGGACGCAAGCTTGACAGGACCTGAGCAATATAAAGGCATGGAATGAATGATACACATATATTTATTATAATTGTATGTTTTAAGGTATGAAGAGGATAAAAGAAACTGTTCCTGAATTTTTTATTACTGAATGTGAACTCATGCCGCAAGTGAAAACGTGATTAAATAAAGTTGTTTAATTGCAAAGTATGTGTTATACAAATATTTTCTGATTGTTTTGCAAGGTTTTACATTTGTTTCTTCCTTGTCTTCTCACATCCATACACTCTTGCTAACTGTTCATTCCTTATCTTAGCATGTCTCTTGGACATCTGAAAATGTTTTTAACCCACAAGCAGCTGGTCTGCTTTTCTTTAAAGTGACATTTTCATATACCATTGTGACATTGGCTTTTGTAACATAGCCATCTTACTCGTATCTGTTACTAATTCCTTAAGCATTACAAAACTCTCTCTCTGATCATAGCTGCAGTCCCAGATTACAGCTTGCTTCAGCAACTGCCTAAGAGACATTTACCTTAGACAATGATTGATCATTCTAGCCATAGGCATTCATAGGTTCATAGATTAGTACTAGGCTAAGTGCCTTTGTGGGCAATTTTAAGCCTAGCCAATTACCCCATGTCAGAATCAAACCCTGCACCTTTTGTTTGTAAGGCAGACACCTTAACCATTATGCCAATCTTCTACCTAGTTATGGTAAATATTACCATTTTTTTGGCAGTTGGTTGAATTTAGTTTGCCATTCATTATATGATTTACACAACACATTTTATGATGTAGCTAAGCTGTGGCTTGGTGTTGTGCTATTGTAGGATACAATCACATCCTTGGGGAAATCCTTTGGTCATGAATGACTAAAATAACCCACAACCTATCTGGACACTCTGATATAAATTATTGCAGCTGTGCCATATTAAGGATCTTACGGTGGTTTGCTTAAGTAGTATCGCTGCTTATGTATTGCCACCGACTTCTGAATTGCTTATCATGTTGCTTGGTCAGTAGTAGCAGCAACAGGGATGCATGGCAGTTCATTAGTATTAAAAGTTGTTTTATTGTTCAAAATATACGTCTAAACATTATTTTGATGAAGATGCATTGCAGTAATATTGCACTTGAAATCAGCTTTCATAAAACGTTTATTATAGACTACTAACGTACAGAAATTAGTCACATTGTCACATGGTACACATTATATGTACATTAGCTAACCTTACTTTTCTCATTTAGTGAGGGAGCCTGTCAGACATGTAAAGGTGAGGGTTGGTACATTTACAAATGGGAAGTTTAGGTCAATAATGGCATTGACAACATCTTTTTTTTATTCCTAATCATTATTACCTTAACTTGCAAGCTGGTAAACCAGTAAGGGACAAATACACATTTTCACTATTGACCTGGAAGCATTTTCACTATTGACCTGGAAGCAATGTCTGGTTAACTATCTCTTTTAATGTCACAAGTAGCCAAAGCCCAGGAATAGGATGAAGCCAATTATAGCCTTAATCCTCTGCACCAAGCTGCCTGAGGGTTTGCACAGCGTGGGCAGTTTATTACAGTTTAATCCCCAGTCATCTTCTGACTTACTCCTGTCTTTCTGTCAGTGTAAAATGTTCAGGATTCAATGTTATACTGGCAAACTGTAGGTCCAACCAACTTCCTAGGTGTCTGTAATTGTATTAAGTAGTTTCACTTTAAGTTTCGACAATGAACCTGTCTCTCTTTCATCTCTTGATAGTGTTTCCATAGCTTGGTCATCTCTTATGGAAACAATATTTTAAAACAGTTATGGCATATAGAAATTAAATAGTATTCCTGATACTGGCTCCCTGATTAATACATTTTGAATTCAAAGTTAATGGCACACACTAATTTGATAAGAGATGTACTTTTCTACAGACAGTCTGTGTTTGTATACTTATTGAAGTAATCATGAAGCCTCAGTTTAAATTCTGAAAATGAACCTTTTTATCTCTCTGCATTATGTGCCATAACTTAGCCACCCTTGCATAAAAATATTCTGTTTTCAGTACATCTGCAGCATGGTAAATTATGTAGAAATGCGAGTGTTCCTGTTTTTGGCTTGATTCAATAAAGTTTAAATTCAAAGAAGGTGTCTCATTCGATGAAGAAAAAAACATGTTTTATTAAGTCCCACAATAAATCAGTTGTAGACTGAATAGAAATTCAGTTCTTTCAGTCTCCTTGTTTATGGTCAAGGCCCGTTAGTATCTTTTGTGTAAAAAAAAAATCCCCTGAATTTTTTCTAATCTCTTGATATTTGGTTTAGTAAATTGTAAAAACTGGAGCTATACTCAGTGTAAGGGTGGTATCACTGCAAAATATCCCAAATAAATTAAAACTAAGAGTTAGAAGGTCATCTGAAAAAACAATCAGAAAAAAACTAAATAAATTTATTTGTGATATTTTGCAGTCATCCTAATGATAATGGACATCAGCTGGGTATAACGACCCTGTGTTTCTTATGCTTAGTCAAACACTTTGCTTATGCTATGCTGACGAGGTCATAAGGCCGAAATATGCATATCCATGGCTAGTGGGGTTTGGCTTTATTGGCCTGAAATTGTCCATTAAAACGACTTCAAATGTAAAAGTCATGGGCAATCAGAATCGCCATATAGTGGAAACACCTGATGTTCATAAGGGTCATTTGCATATATCCCATGTGCCTCTGTTACAGGAGGTTTGGGAGGTCACTCATGGGAAGTTCTAGCTTGGCTGGAGTTTTCATTTAGTTTTTTCTGATTGTTTTTAAAAATAGGAATAACTGTTGCAGACTGCCATAATAGGTTATATACATGACCAAACCTACAGTTATAGCAGTTTTACCACCGTATGGGTCAAAATATCAGAAAGTTTCCTAATAAAAATACCTGGTAACGCATCTGGATCTGTAGTGCTGTTTATATTGATACTCAGTAATGCTTCTTTAAATAATTTCTATAGACATTTGTGGACAATAAGCCCCATCTAAGTAACATTATGATGACCTGAACCAGATGCAGACAATATTTAATTGTAACCGTTAACAATACCTTTATTGTCTTAGACAGCTGTTTACGAATATAATAACTTGGTTTGAGTACCATTCTGATTCTTTAACTTGTTGGCGTCATTGAAAAAAGCCGTTTATTGTCATTGGCTTTTTGCACCAAATTCTGCTCGTGATGATTTTCTAGCATGTATTTTGCAAGACAGATTTGTACTGGCTCGTTTTCCACTTAGCCTTCATGCAATTTCCATCTCCTTTAGCATAGCAGGATAAAGGTGCAGTTCAAGTAGTGCCTTGCGCACCTGTTTGAGAAGGTAGGAGTGGTGTGGCTCTGCCAGCCTGATTGTTTTTGTGGGGAAGGGGATGGGCATTTGGTATGTCGTGGTACTCATTCCTATTATCTAATCCCCAGTGAAGAGTACAGATGCTGAGGGGAGGGGTAACACAGCCTTAAGGGTATAGTCTACCCACAGAACTAAGGGACATACCCTTGCTGACCTCTGTTTGCACATCAGACTCTGGGATGATTGCCTGCGTGCATAGAGAAGACCGAGCTAAAATGCCTCAACCCCCTAGCCTTGGTTGGGTAATGCCTCCTCTGTGCTCACCTCCCTTATCAAGAAGAACACGAGATCAGGGCTGTCATCTCCTGTAGGGTAAATAGCCTAATGTGGCAGTGGTGAAGTAGAATTTAATGGTTGACAAGGCTAGGGGAAAAAAGAAAAAAATGAGTGTTACTGCCAGTTGTGATATCCCTGTAAAGTTTCCACAGTTTTTTTCATTTCATTGTACAGTTTACCAAGGTAGGCTGTCTCTTGATCCGGCCTTTGCATTATTTATTGTAGCATGTTTATCAAGAATATTTGATAAGAAATCTTGAAAGCCATCCCATGTCTCTATATGACTTGGTTTATGCTGTTCAAGCTGCACTCTGATTTCTTCAATAACGGAATTGTAAACTACATTATAAAAATGTCCTAAATGGCGGCTATACGTAGACTTTGCTTTTTGAAAAATGAGATCACTGTGAACATGTCCTGTTCATAATTAGCTAATGGTGCAATATCCATAAACTAGAAAGGGCAGCAGATGGTCTAGTGGGAAGACATCATCTCCAAACAACAAGTTTGTGTGTTTGAGACCCTTGGGCCTAAACTATTTTTTCGGGGGAGTGGGTTTGACATCATGGTTAAGGTCTTCTTATCACAGACCCAAGGTACAAGGTTTGAGTCTGATCTTGTGCAGTTGGCTAGGCTTAAAATGGGTCTTCAGGGAAGTTAGCCTAGTATTCACCTATGAACCTACGGAAAGCTCAGCACATGGATGAGTAATAACTACATCCACTATGTTAAACTACTGAAAATATTACATTTTGAGAGGAAATAAAATTTGTTAGATTTTCCATGAAGTCAAGTTCATATTGCTTAGAGAGCAGGTTGAGACAGTTGCCAAGGTAACACCATGGTATGTTTTTACACATGAACAGGTTGAGACAGTTGACAAGGTAACACCATGGTACGTTTTTACACATGGACAGGTTGAGACAGTTGACAAGGTAACGCCATGGTACGTCCTTACACATGGCATCAGTCAGGGTACTCGTGTTCTCATATCTATATTTTGAGTTAATTTTGGACCTTTGTAGAAACCCATAATATGATAATCACGTGGAGTATTCACTGAGGAAGAAGTGATTTCACAAGTATTACTACTCATTAAGATTATCGATTATGAAAATATGTGGCATTTGGATCAGTATATTAAGGCTGTGAACTGTAGATGCTGTGGTATGGGGTTTGATTCCCACACCCATCATTTGTCTGCTGTGTGACCTTGAGCAAGTCACTTAACCAGACATTAATCCCAGGTTGTCCCTGTAAAGGTATTTTGTGTCTAGTGGGCCTACCTGCTTAACATATGGATGGCATTATTATTATTACAGATTTCATATCTGTTGTTTATATAAATAAGATACTATGGCATCTGGAATAACATGGCTTGAACTGTGGGGAATTATGTGGTTCAAACCATGTCTCCATGATAACAATGACTTCAATATTCTCCTGAAATACCATATTAACTTCAGTAAACCATATTACATGAGCGTTGTGTAGCTCCCTGTCCTTTTACCCAGTGTTGTGTAGCTCCCTGTCCTTTTACCCCTCTGACCTCATACCATATTACATAATATGAGTGTTGTGTATCTCCCTGTCCTTTTAGCCCTCTGACCTCATAATGTATTACATAGCATGAGTGTTGTGTAGCTCCTTGTCCTTTAGCCCTCTGACCTCATACCATATTACATAGCATGAGTGTTGTGTAGCTCCCTGACCTTTAACCCTCTGACCTCCTACTATATTGCATATCACGAGTATTGTATAGTTCCTTGACCTTTAGCCCTCTGACCTCATGCCACTCACTCTTCTCCCACTCTTAGTCCATCACACTGGCTCAGTGACCTGTGATCTCACCCACCCACAGTTCTGTCTCTGTCCTGTCTCTCTCCTGGTGCATCACATGGTTTAATAAGATGTAGCTTGGCCATCTGATCTCAGCTTCCTCAGTTTTGTCCCACTCCCCAGTGTATTAGATGGGCTGAGGGGTATGTAGCTTAGTCCTCATGTCATGCTTCAGTCCCTTCTCTCCCTCCCTTGAGCTTTCATGCTTTGTGCATTTCATGAGCCCGGTGACTTGTACCTCGGCCCTCTGTTTTCATTCTTTCCATGGTTTTCCCACTGGTGCTGCTGCTGCACTGACCATTGCCCTCTAGTTTACCTTTGTTTTCTCATCTCTCCTCCATTCCCAGTACCACTGCACAGCATAGGCCTATTGCCCCATACTTGGCATCTCTCCACTTCTTGCTGCTGCTTGTAGCATTACCAATGCACCTCATCAGATCAGTACGATTTAGATTATGCATCTGTCTATATCTCACTTTTTCCCCTCCCACTACCATTCTATGACAACAGCACATCACTCTGTAAGTTGGTCACCTGATTTCATCACACCTACTCCCCTTCCACTGCCATTATATAACAATTGTGCATCAGCCTGTAGGTTGTTCATCCCACTCACTCCCCTCCCACTGTTATTGTATAAAACTGGTTCATCACCCTGTAGGTTATTCATCCCACTCCGTCCCCTCCCACTGTTATTGTATAAAACTGGTTCATCACCCTGTAGGTTATTCGTCCCACTCACCCCCTCACAATGTCGTTGTATAACATTGGTGCATGTAGGTTATTCGTCCCACTCACCCCCTCACAATGTGATTGTAGAACGATGATGCATCACTCTAGGTTATTTGTCCCAGTCTCCTCCCTTTCACTGATATTGTATGACAATGGTGCATCACCCTTGGTTTATCCTATTGATTCCCCTCCCACTGCCACTGTATAGTCGGTGGGTCATCCTGTAGGTTATGCATCTGTTCTCATCACACTCAACTCCCTTCCCACTGCCGTTGTATAACAATGGTGTATCACCCTGTACGTTTATTCATCCCATTCACCTCCTCACAATGTCGTTGTATAACATTGGTGCATGTAGGTTATTCATCCCACTCACCCCCTCACAATGTTGTTGTATAACATTGGTGCATGTAGGTTATTCATCCCACTCACCCCCCTCACAATGTCGTTGTATAACATTGGTGCATGTAGGTTGTTCATCCCACTCACCCCCTCCCACTGCCATTGTATAACAATGGTGTATCACCCTGAATGTTGCTCAGCCGACTCACTCCCCTTCCTCTACCAGTGTATAACAATGCTGCATCACCCTGTGGGTTATTGGTGTGTCCTCATCCCACTCATGCCTACCCCACTGCCATTGTATAATAGTGTCTTATGCTGTAGGTTATTCATTTGTACTTTTCCCAAAATGCAGGTATGTCTCAGTTAGTTACATTAACCCCTTGAATTCATACGAGTCTGAGGACTTTACAGGACAACTGGCAGAAACAATGCTATTAAGAAATAATTCTAATAGTTTCTGTTGAAAAAGTCACAGCTGATGTTGCATGCAGTAAAAAGAAGGATAAAACCTATTGCATGTTCCTTTCAGGTACCAGAAACATTTGATGATGTTACCGTCTCTTTCTCGGAAGAGGAATGGAAGATGTTAAGAAAACAAGACAAGATGCTTCACAGGGAAGTGATGGTACAGAACTATGACACCATGGTTTCTGTGGGTAAGTGTAGTCCCATATCAGGAGAGTGAGTTTGTATAGAAGGCCCTGTTAAACTGAAGTCCCTTTTCCATACTGCTGAAAATATAATGGGTCACAGCTGTCATGTTTTTGCGGAAGGTAAATACTTCATTGGGACATAGTGTGTCACTAGTCCTATCTCCTCTGTTGTCAGATTTCACCTAATTCAGATGATATGAATTCATTAGTTAGTTAGTTGAGTAGTTGTGCTGGACTTTTCATATGTTCTGTCTTTTGATAGTAAACCATCATTCTTTTGTGGTACAGCGTACATTACCAAACAAAAAAATAACTACTTAATGGACACCTTTGCCTCACCCCTTCCATATTTTAATCTTATCAGTCAACCAGTTACCAAAAAAAATTTATGTTTATATAATGACTTTTTGAAACTTGTATCTCCAAAACTGTAACTCAAATATTTCATGCCTGCATATGTAAAAGCCCTGCTAATATCACAGGACAATATCTTACCTTCTCTCTTTTGCATAACAGTATCTGTCAAATCCATAGTCAAACTTAAAATTTCACTTACTTGCTTTTGTGCCACACTCAATGCTACAGCAGCTGAAATGTCCCACAGTCTTCCTGTCATCCTTGTGCTGTTGTAATAAACATTTTGTAATCCATATTGCATAATGCTGTAGGTTTTCAGGTTCTTTTATCATGTTGGAACAATTTTCCAAATAAATGTGTCACTATTTTAAGTACTATATCATCTGTAACCTTGTCTCTTAACTGTTCATTAATTACCTAACTTAAGTTTCCTTTTATCTTCTGCTAGGTTCTTAACAAAGCTTCTACTCAGTCCTATCCTTCCTGGGTGCAATATCCTCAATCACTAACCCTAACACAGTACCCCCTCCTCAACCACTAACTGTGTGTGTATGTGTATGTATATGTGTGTATATATATATATATATATATATATATATATATATATATATATATATATATATATATATATATATATATATAAACTGCCTTCCAGTTTATAGCCTGCTACAGACCACCCTCCCAAACCCAGGAACCCCACTCGGCCTTCCTGAGAACACTGGAAAATTTGAAGGTCTCTCCAAACACCATTATATTGGGCGACTTCAACTACCCAAACATAGACTGGGAGCATTACTCTAGCTCCAACACCCTAGCCCAAAGGTTCCTAGAATTTATAAACTCAAATGCTATGGAACAGCTTGTTACCACTCCCACAAGAGGGGAAAACATACTGGACCTGATCATCACCAACATGGGGACTCTATGCTCCAGACCAGAAGTGTATCCCTCACTGGTAAGATCAGACAATAAACTAATCTCACTAGATATCCACATCCCGACCTCAGCCCTGCCCAGAAAACCACAGTGAAAAACATCTCTAAAGCAAATTTCACACTCTTCAAAACCGAGATGGAATCCTTCAAAGCCCCCAGGCCTGTGGAAAATACTGCCCAGACCATAGAATCCTTTATAAACGCATTCTATGAACACCTTCAGGAATGCATGGATCATGCAATCCCAAACAAAAGCAAGACCCAATCCTCCAAAGGCAGGTGTCCTGTCTGGTGGACCCCAGCCATAAACAAACTATACAATAGAAGGAGGAAGCTACTACATGATAGAGCAAAATCCCAAAAAGGGAAGGCATCTCTGATCAGTATTAGCAAAAAACTACGGGCACTCATAAAAAAGGCCAGCTTCGAGAGAAAAATTGCACAGGACACTAAGGATAATCACAAGGCTTTCTTTAGTTATGTTAGGAACCTGGGTGGGAATTCCCAGATATGCTCAGAATTAGTCCAAAATGACAAAAAATACACCGAACCCACAGACATTGCCAACATCCTAGCTGACAGGTTCAGCGCAAACTTCTCCCCCCCCTTCCCCACCAAAAGGGCAAATATGTATCCCAGCAGAGTGCTGCCCCCCGACATCTCAGATGCTCAGGTAAGAGCCGCCCTTTCCAAAGCAAAAAACACAGCATCAATGGGACCAGGCAGTGTCCCGGGCTGCGTCCTACATGAACTCCAAGAAGAACTAAACCCAAACATAAAACTACTGTTCAATCTCAACCTTACTACAGGATATGTACCCAAAGAGTGGCGTACAGCAACAGTGGTCCATCTCCACAAAGGTGGTGCCTCAACGGATCCTGGAAACTATCGCCCCATAAGCCTGACTAACTTGGTCTGCAAAGCTATGGAAAGGATCATCATGGACCTCATAAATAAAGATATTGGGGACCTACAGACACTGGATCCTACCCAGTTCGGCTTTGTTAAGGGCAGATCCTGCCTCTTAAACCTGGTCGATTTCTTTGAAACAGTCACCAAGGCCATTGAAGAGGGGAAGGTGGTCCACACAGCCTACCTGGACCTCGCAAAAGCCTTCGATGCAATACCCCACTCAGGCATTATAGATAAGCTCACCAGCTTAAATATAAACCCCTATGTCACTAGATGGTTTGCAAACTGGCTCAAGGACAGAACCCACATGGTTAGAACTGCTGGAGCCATGTCAGACTCCAAACCAGTTAAAAGTGGTGTCCCACAAGGCTCAGTCCTGGGACCTCTCTTGTTCGGTATATATTTCTCGGAGGTACAGGCCAACACGGAAGGACTGTGGCTGACCAAGTTCGCAGATGGCTGCAAACTGGGCGCCATAATCGACTCTCCAGCCGACACAAGCATCCTCCAAAAGGGCCTCATAGAAACAGACAACTGTTGCCAGAGCCATGGCCTCAAGCTAAACGCCAAAAAGTGTATAGTCATCCCGTTTGGCAAAAACAAAGTGCCCACAAATTACCACATAGATGGTAATCCATTAAGTACGGAAGAAGTAATTAGGGACCTGGGGACCCAAGTTGATAGCAATCTCTCATTCGACAACCACGTGGCCAAAGTGGTTAGAAAATTATTTTATATAGCCCACCTAATCATGAAGAGATTCACATCTAGATCAGGGGAGGTCATCGTGCCTCTTTACTCATCCCTCATCAGGCCCATAATTGAGTACAATGCCTCTTTTGGGATGTACCTTACCAGACACCTGCAGCAACTGGAAAGACCCCAAAAGTACCTCACCAAGAGGATCAAAGGGCTCAAACAGATGCCATATGCTGCCCGGTTAAAGAAACTCCAGCTCTGCTCAGTGGCATACCGCCTGCTCAGAGGCGATCTGTGCCTGACGTATAAAGCCATGTCCAACCCAGAATTAATGGACATGCTGCACCTCAGAAAATCCAAATCCCGTCGAGCTACGCGCTCGAGAGACTTGAACCTCAGCACTGAAATAAATAGGACATGCTGGAGGGACAGATTCATAACCCAGAGGCTCCCTTCACTCTGGAATAAAATCCCAGTCCAGGTTAGGCAGAGTCCCTCATTGACTGTCTTCAAGAGGAATCTTGATGAGTGGATGGGAGATCGTAGGTTTACCCCGGGTATCACTTCTGTGTCACTGTTAGACAGAGGCACAGTATACTAACCTCGAAAAAGGGCATAGCAAAATTAATTTAAAATGGGTGGCGAAAGCCAAACACACTCTGGCTAGGCTTATAAATGCCCTAGGGCAGATAGCCTAGTATGAACCTATGAACCTATATATATATATAATTTTTTCCCTTAACTTGTTCACTAATTCTGTCTGCTTCCCATTCGGTTTCTCTTTAGCACACCTCCTTGTACATTTTGCCATGCTATACGCTACACCCATTGCCTTCTCATGTTTCTCTGTCTTATAAAACGCTTCATCAGACAGGCATTCTGTTACGTTGCTGGTACTGGACTAGCTATGCTTGTGAGCCATTTTAAGCCTAGTCAGTTTCCCTTTCAAAGGTAGAAGCAAACCCTGTTCCTTTATTACTGTGAGGTATAGACCTTGACTGTTATACCACCTCCACGAGCTTTCATTTTATTCCCACAGCACTGTGACAAATTATACCACCCCCCCAAGAGCTTTCATTTTATTCCCACAGCACTGTGACAAATTATACCCCCCCCCCAAGAGCTTTCATTTTATTCCCACAGCACTGTGACAAATTATACCACCCCCCCACAAGAGCTTTCATTTTATTCCCACAGCACTGTGACAAATTATACCCCCAGAGCTTTCATTTTATTCCCACAGCACTGTGACAAATTATACCCCCAAGAGCTTTCATTTTATTCCCACAGCACTGTGACAAATTATACCATTTTATTCCCACAGCACTGTGACAAATTATACCCCCAAGAGCTTTCATTTTATTCCCACAGCACTGTGACAAATTATACCACCCCAAGAGCTTTCATTTTATTCCCACAGCACTGTGACAAATTATACCACCCCAAGAGCTTTCATTTTATTCCCACAGCACTGTGACAAATTATACCACCCCCACAAGAGCTTTCATTTTATTCCCACAGCACTGTGACAAATTATACCACCCCCACAAGAGCTTACATTTTATTCCCACAGCACTGTGACAAATTATACCACCCCCAAGAGCTTTCATTTTATTCCCACAGCACTGTGACAAATTATACCACCCCAAAGGCTTTCATTTTATTCCCACAGCACTGTGACAAATTATACCCCCCCCCCAAGAGCTTTCATTTTATTCCCACAGCACTGTGACAAATTATACCATTTTATTCCCACAGCACTGTGACAAATTATACCACCCACTGTGACAAATTACCACCCCCACAAGAGCTTTCATTTTATTCCCACAGCACTGTGACAAATTATACCACCCCCCCACAAGAACTTCCATTTTATTCCCACAGCACTGTGACAAATTATACCAACCCCCCAAGAGCTTTCATTTTATTCCCACAGCACTGTGACAAATTATACCACCCCCCCACAAGAGCTTTCATTTTATTCCCACAGCACTGTGACAAATTATACCACCCCCCCACAAGAGCTTTCATTTTATTCCCACAGCACTGTGACAAATTATACCACCCCCCCACAAGAGCTTTCATTTTATTCCCACAGCACTGTGATACAAATCTCCAAGTTCACCTCTAAACTAGAAGCTGCGATTCTCACAAGTTCTGCCTTTATGACATTCATGTTCTTTGTGCACTTTTGATTAATTATTCATGGGAAATTTCAGGGTAAATTCATGTTCTTAAACTACAGTTTATGTCAGATCTGTATAGCTTATTTGTATTTTGATGATCTGAAAACTAATTCCTATATGTGGCACAGGCAGTAAATCAGTTGTCCTTGTATGTTTAATTTCTCAGAAATGCAGATCACTTTATACTTGGATGCAGTACTTATAAATATGGTGGGCTTTAGAATGTTTCCACATCTGGATCTAGCACAAGGTATAGTCTTTCCTAAAAATTTGACTTGAAGGAAAATTCAGTAGAACTTAAATATTTTTTTTTATTGTATATTTGTATTTGTGATTATTTTATTGCATCAACATCACTCTTATAAGATGTTAATGTTTAATCTAAAATAACTGACATGGGGCCTGCCATATTAATATCATCTGGTTTTAGTTCTTTCTTGTCTTTTTCCCAAAAATCTATGTTAATTCTAGCATAATTCAAATAAGAGGACTTAAGGAAGTAATGTTGTCTTCACATCCTGTTGACATAATGTGGCACTAGCATGAGTCACAGTCACCTTCTTCACTTTCTGTAGAAGGAGTCCTTGCATTTTTTTCCTTCCTGAATAACCATCATATACATTTTTCTCCGAGCTTATTTTAAATCACAACAGAAAATGTAGCAAAATTGTAGGTTTATGTAAGGACTGTTAATTCCAAGAGCACTAACAGACTGTCCACCACCTCACTCTTCCTAAGGTGTTAAAGCTGTAAATGCAGCTCAGAACTGTTAGTTGACTTTTCAGGGAACTGGTTCTGCTGATCTTTAGTTGACATTTCAAGGAACTGGTTCTGCTGATCAGCAATGTGCAACAGGAAGAGAAGTATTTCATTTATTTTTTCCTAAATGTTGGACAATTTTACTGTTTTTAATGCATCACAAATGGTTTTACACATAGGTTCATAGGTGTGTATGAGGCTAATAGCCCCGGAGCCTTTACAAGCCTAGCCCAAAAAAAGAATTGCCCAGGCACCGTGCCACCCGATGTTAGTTCACAGTGCCCATATCCAGCAATGCAACGGGAATGATCCCCGGAGCAAACTTTCTGTTATCCATCCGCTCGTTAAGATTCCTCTTGAAGACGGCCAGTGAGATGCTCTGCTTGACATGTATGGGAAGTCTATTCCATAGCATGGGCAGTCTCTGAGTGAGGAACCTGTCCCTCCAGCATGTTCTGTTGATTGTGGTAATGAGGTTGTGATCTGTGGAGCGTGTGGTGCAGGGGGTTTGGGATTTCTTTAGGTGTAGCATTTCAAGTAGGGCTGGGTCGTTTGTAAGTCAAGCAGAGATCACCTCTTTCTCCTGCTGCATTGCTTAACTCTTCATTTGTTATATTGCAGTGTACTAGCACATCATAAAAAACACTAGATATTCTCTGTGCCGTGTGCAATTTCTATAAAACTGCTGCAGCTGGAGAAAGTAATCTCTCTTACATGTGGATCACTAGGAAAAAAAACTGGGCAAATATTATGTTTGCTATCTTTTTAGATGCCTGAAATAAAACATTGTCACTGAAACTTGATTTCTGCAGGACAAATCATGCCATCAACCAATGAAAAAGCATTTTCATTAGCGGGGAAAACAGAACCGGAACAACACACCAAACCTGGTTCCAAAGCAACACAGAGTTGAATGAAAGTTAAGTAAAAAGCAGCAACTCTGCAAGTCAGTTCTGTACGATGCAGGCACTTGACCTGTTCCCAAACAACACAAATTTGAATCTAAATCTTGAATGAAAAGGCAGTCAATCTGCAAATCAGCTGTAGATAAAGTAGGCACAAATACCATACAGGAAGTATAGTCCCAGCTTAGAGATACAAACTCCTTCTTCAAATAAACGGTAGTAGATGCGAAAAATTCACCACAAAAAGCTTTAATCCACAGATGTAAAACGCCAACAAATACAAAACACCAAATTTTCATTAGCGGACCGGAGTTCCGCTGTGGCAACCCCTAACCGGGAAAAGCCGAAAAGACAAACATCATATAAAGAGTGTATAATGTGCCACATTATTTGTTTGCAATCCTTAATATCATACTAAGTTAATAATATCATACTAAGTTAATATCAATGCATTGTCACAGTTTTCTGTATCATTTACAGAAACGTTTTTTCTATTTTTTCTTCATAAATATGAAGACATTTGCTAACTTTCATGGCCCCCATGTGACAGAACTGCCCACATCAAGACTGTTACACAGAAAGAGGGACAGGTGGCAACACTGTCACCTATGTGCAGTGGCTTGGTTTTTCTATCTCTATGAATTAAAAACAATAGAAAACAGTTTTGCAGCAGTTTTCAAAGTTTTGTAGCAGTTGCTGATGTCAGCAGAAATAATTGCCTATATAAAAGATTTTTGACAGTACCTGACAGGAAAAAAACATACATATTCCCCCACCTCTGTGGTATGTCATGCAGGCAGAAACAAATTCCGCTGTCAAAGCACATGAGAAGTTAATCGTAAAGATAGGTGTGCTTTTTCTTTATTTCTTTCCAAGGCAAGGAAGTTTTTTTTATTTTAAAGTACAGGCAGGTGTCTGACACCTAAACAATACTGGAACCATATTGGTGGCAGAAAAGAAATAGACTGTAGGACAGGGTGGACTTTCCGTTTAAAAAAAAAGATTTTAAAATATTGAAGAGATTCCAAACAGTGCATTAGTTCATAGTTTCAGCTATGTAGTTCAGCCTTAAAATGTTAAGGGTACCCAAGAAAAAAAAAATCTTCAACTTCAGAAAAAAAAAACTTTCATTTTTTTCATACAGCCTGACTTATAAAACTTGGTCTACTTATCATTGGTTTAATACTGTAACTCTTCATATCCGTAGACTCAACTGTTATTTGGATAGAAAGGGAACTTTTCTTAAAGGTATTCATGAAACTGCAAGATGTTAACAATAAAACATTGTGCAGTTCTTTTACAGTAATGATTTCATACTGTTACAAAATGGAATACATTTGGAGAGGGCCACGGTGGTGCAGCGGTTAGCGTTGTTGCCTCACAGCAAGAGGTTCTCCCGTTCAATTCTTGCCTGGAGTGCCTTCTGTGTGGAGTCTGCATGTCCTCCCCATCGTCAAGTGACATCTAAAGACATGCAGGTAGGTGCATGTCTGAATGGGTGTGCCTTCTTTGAAGGTAGGGCTAGCAACTCGGCACCGTAAAAATCCATTGCCAATCATTAGCGAACCGGAGTTCTGCTGTGGCGACCCCTAACTGGGAAAAGCCAAAAGAAGACACAAAATGGAATACATTGTAATTCTCTTAGCTGAGTATGGGTGAGTATGACATGTTTCAGACTGACTACACATTCCTAGATGCCAACGTTGAACAAGTGTTCTATGCTTATCAGTTATGGTTGTCTTATGTACTCAATTTTTGTTCATGCTAGGTCAAAAGTATTGGTGAAGAACATATAATGTTTTTTTTTTCTTTGCAGGATTCCAAATCCCCCCAAGAAAGTTATTCTTGCTACTTAACGAAGGTAATGATCCGGAGCTGCAGCGTAGTGCTTTGGAAGGGGAAAGCATCACAGGAAATAAAGCTGATACAGAACACAATCTCAACAGTAAGTGAACAACTCATGAACGGTGAATTGTAGGATGTTGTTTTGTACAGACCTTGCCCTTGTCTTTGTAAAGCTAGGGAAATTATGTATAAAGAGAGAGCGAGAGAAAGACGAGGGGTTAAAGGGATCAACAAAATAATGAAAATCCAGGCGAGGACGTTAAAGTTAGGGTCTTTTCATAAAGCATTTATGTCCATGAAATTGCCTGTAAGATCAGAGTTGGTGGATGTGATGGAAGGTGGGGACATTCTGGTAAAAACTACTGACTTTTTTCTTTTGGCAAAAATCTGGTAAAATTGCAGAGTTTATATTATGTAGTCAGTGTTCCGATAAAACATTTTCATGGGCTTTGGCATAGTAGATCACATTACTAACCCATCAGAGGTTTCAGGTTTTGAACTCCTGGATCCATTTTTTTTAACTAGTGTAGTATTATAACTGATAGACTTTTATGTATTGTGTTTATTTTGTTGATCTCTTGATCAGGTAAACCCACTAAGCATGCCTTTTTCAGGTCTGACCAGGGAGAATTGTCTCTCTGAATGATTTGCTGAACGTCATGAAGTTACTAAGAGGAAACTGTGGGGATAATCAAACCTAGAATTGCTGGATAAAAATTATTTGCAGCTCATAGCCTTCACCTCCTGTGCTAACATGCCATTTAGTACTATAAACATTGAGAAATGCCAATGGGAAGGATGTGTGTGCTGGACAAGTTAAGTTTGTAATCAGTAACTCAATATAAACCGCAAATTGTCTTGAATAATTTAACCTCCAGAGAAGAAAGGTGTTTGAGAATATTAACTGCATAAATGGGGCAAAGCCTCTCCTTTGAGAACCTCTGAAGCTTGCATGCCTCCTCCCTTACTTGCTTGACCCTGTGTTATGCTTCAGTTGTTAGATGTAATTCTACCAGGAGCTAAGCACCCCTTATCCCTACTGTTAACCAAAAACCCTGGAAGACTACCAAGATACTTTCTCCAGCCATGAAGGAGAAGTAATTACTAAGGAAACCCTACAAACCAGATACCGGTGATGAAATCAGCAACCAAGTTATGACATTCAAAGGCCCCATACACTCCTCCTAGAAGTGAAGTGTAAAATTGAATGTAACATTGTAACTACCTCAAGGATCAGGCCCAGAACCTCTTTGAATGTAACATTGTAACTAGCAGACCACCACAGGGATCAATGCCGGGCCCTCTCTGAATATAATATTGTAACCAGTGAAACAACACAGGTATCAGTGCTGGGCTCTATTTGAATGTAACATTGTAACTAGCAGAACACCACAGGGATCAACGCCGGGCCCTCTCTGAATGTAACACTTTAACTAGCAGAGCAGCACAGAGATCAGTGCTGGGCCCTTATTAAATGTAATAGAGCAGCACAGAGATCAGTGATGGGCCCTTGTTAAATGTAATAGAGCAGCAGGGAGATCAGTGCTGGCCCCTTGATAAATGTAATAGAGCAGCACAGAGATCATTGCTGGGCCCTTGTAAAGTGTAATAGAGCAGCACAGAGATCATTGCTGGGCCCTTGTAAAGTGTAATAGAGCAGCACAGAGATCATTGCTGGGCCCTTGTAAAGTGTAATAGAGCAGCACAGGGATCAGAACCAGGCCCTCGCTGGATGTAACATTGTAAGTAGTGGAGTACCACAGGAATTAGTGCCGGGCCCTTGCTGAATGTAACATTACTAGTGGAGAACCACACTGATCAGTTCTGGGCCCTCTGCAGTTTGGCTTTTATTTGTAAAACATCCAAACCAAAATCCCAGAAATGTGATTGATCAAGTTTGCTGATGACTACAAGCTGGGAGCTGTTATCTTTTCAACCCCTGATACTAAGCTGCTCCAACAAGTGCTGGAGTATACCCATAGCTTGTGTACTAAACACGATAAATGTGGAAAAGTGCAGCATTGTACATTTAGCAAATCTCTGCTCCCTCTTGATATTTTACATGTTCTACCCCTGTGGTCATAAGAGACCTAAGAACTTGTAGACTTGTATCACTCATTTGATCATCACCTTTCCATCTTAGTCAGGAAGTCCTCAATCCTGCCCAGTTAATTAAAAGAGTATATCTTCAAGATCCAAAGAAGTCATTTTAGTCCTGTATATTTCCCTTATTGGACCCATCATTGAATGCATTGCCACCATTGATATGTACAAATCCAAGGCTGAAATAAGCTTTAACCAAGAAAATTAAAGACCTTAAAACCTTCAGCTTGATTTGCACGACTCTTCTTATACCAAGTAGCCTATGGAATGCTCACAGGTGACCCGTGTCTCACTTTTTGAGGCACAGAAGACCCATTCCTATTTGATCCCAATTTCTTCACAAAATCAGTGGCTTTAAAACACCTGTACTATGGACCTAAGTCTACACCAAGGAATAGACAAGACTTGCTGGTGGGATATTTTCTTAATGCAATGTGTTCCCAGCCTAGGGAATAAGTTATCACTACAGGTTAAGTACTGTACTAGTTTTTTTGATTTTTAATGTTATTTTTGATAACTGGAAAGGAAGACAAAAAATTTACAGCAGGATTATTATGCAAGGCCCTGCTCGGTTTAGGATGCAAGAGCTATTAAGTGCTTGTAGAGGGTGGAAAGAACTTTTTTAAATGTGTTTGCTTAAAACTGTGTATGACTAGGTATGGTCACCATGACCAACTGCCTAGAATTGTCCCTATGGTTTTCTTCGTATGTTTTAGGTACTTTGTCAGATTCAGCCTTTTCTACTAAGTGTGAGTTGGCAAACCTCTGGAAAACCCAGTTCTGAGAAGTGTTCTAGTGTGCTTTGCTAAGTTACATGTTATATAAAAAAAAATTCTAACCAATTCCTTGTGCCAGAGGATTTTTTTTCCTGCTCACGCAGGTTATATCTCAGTCCTGTTGTCACTGATTTTCTACATTCCTATGCCTTACATGTAAAGTGTCCATCTGGCAGTCATGTCAACCAAGACTCATACCAGCATTGTCTTTATTGCCCTCGGGAATAGCACAATATAAAACACTAATATAAATGTCAGAGTTTCAGCGCTTCCTTATGTCATTATGGAACATATAAACATGGTCTTTCTTGTGGTCTATGTGATGGCAACTGTTGAAATCGTTTCATGCAGAAACCAGCAGGAAGGTCCACCTCACAGTACTGGATATAGAATGTAACACTGTCACAGACAGATACTGAGAGGGGAGATCATGGATGAGCTCTCCTGTTCGTTACGTTTGCTATGAAAGTAGCTGGTTTCCTAATGCTGGCTCAAGTGTTGAGTGGATGCTTTTAAACCTGTGTATTTCAGCTCTTTCATGTTGAATTCATCGATTGCTTTTTACATTGGAAATAATTTCCAGAATAGTTTCTTTTATGTTTGCCAACAATAATTCCAAGCATTGGGACTTTTTTCCTTACAACTGTACAACCATCAAATTATTGTATCTATAGCTGTATCAGTATCTATCAGTCTATCTGTCTGTCTTTCTAATGTATGGGTTTACTGAATATATTCAAGGCTTGGGTCTTTCAATTATAATCGAAAGACTCAAATGTCAATGTTTAATGCATCTACCAATGCACCAAGCAATAACCTCAATTCATGCAAAATATAAACAAGGGGCAGGCCATTTGCTAATTATAAATATCAACTCTTAAGATTTCACAGTATTGGAGGAAAGGGCATATTTCTCAGTCCTGAGAATTGTATGATCTCACACATCCTTTGACCCAATTTTATTGACTAAACTGTTATCAACCAAAATGGCATTTGACTAAATTCATGGCTCATAGATTTAACAACAGATACAGATATAGACAAAGGATGTGCGGAGTTGAAACTCCCTACATGGTGGGTTCATGTTAGATTATTGTGATTGTTTAGGAGGTGCTAAACCAGTGTTGAAGCTGGGATTTGAGTTCCAGATTCTGATAATATGAGTTAGAAATGCTTTTGCTTATTTTAAAACAACAGAGTAAAATAACTTTATGATTGGGTAATAAATCCATAATATTTAAAATGGTTAGACAATGCATGTGTCTTGTTATGGTTGAAATATCTGCCATATTTTTATGTCGTGCTAAAATGCTGATGATTAATCTATTTTAGGTGGGAGACCCCTGCTACATCACCTAACAGAGAACTTGCAGCAGTGTTCTCAGCCTGTGAAGGACTCTGACAAGCTTCATGTCCCTCCTGTATTCCAGTTTCACTCGGGATTTAACTCAAGCCAGACCACTAAAAGTGACAATGAAACACACCAGGTACGTCACTCAACAAAGAATGTGCAGCAGTGTGCTCAGATGGTGAAAGGCTGCAGAAAGCGTCCTCTCTCTCCTGTGCAGCTACTTCACTCAGGACTTGACTCCAGCCAGATCGCTGAAGGTATCAATGAAACACCTCAGGTACAACACCTGATAGAGAACCTGTACCAGTGTGATCAGCCTGTGAAGGGCTCCAACAAGCATCATCTTCCTCCTGTATCACAACTGCACGCAGGATGTAACCAGAGCAAGAGCTCTGAATGTGACAATGAAACACATTACCTGCATCACTCAGAGGACCGGCAGCAGTGTGCTCAGACTATGAAGGACTACAAAAAGCTTCATCTTCCTGCTGTATCACAGTTTTCCTTGGGACTTGACTGCACCCAGAGCTCAGATGGTGAGAGTGAAATGCATCAGACACATCAGGCCGATGGCCAGCAGAAGAGTGGTCAAGCTGCAGAGGACTTTGACACGTGTCCTCTCATATCTGTGCCACAGGTTTGTAACAAGAGCTCTGAATGTGGTACAAGTGTTACTGTACAACAAAGTCAAGTAGTAGAACAGAGAACGTACCTAGTAGAAAAAATATACAAGTGCATTGAATGTAGTAAGAGTTTTGCACGAAAGAATGATCTTCTAAAACATCAAAAGCATGAGATGTGTACAACTGAAACACCATATAAATGTCCTGAATGTGATAAGTGCTACACGACAAAGTATTCTCTGCTATATCACCAAAAGATTCATACGGGAGAGAACCCATTTAAATGTACTGAATGCAGTAAGTGTTTCCCATTCCACAGTAGCCTGGTAAATCATCAGATCATTCACTCGGGTGTAAAACCGTATACATGTGCTGAATGCAGTAAGTGCTTCTCATGGAAAAGTCATTTGATACGTCATCAACTCACACACACGGGGGAAAAACCATATAAATGCACTGACTGCAGTAAGTGTTTTACACAGAGAAGTAGCTTGTTAGACCATCAAACAACCCACTCTGGGAAGAAACCATATAAATGTACTGAATGCAACAAATGTTTTTCACGTAGTAGTAACCTTAAACTTCATCAATCTATTCACAAAGGAGTAAAACCGCATAAATGCACTGTATGCGGTAAGTCTTTTTCATATCGATGTTATTTGAATCGTCATCAACTCGTTCACATGGGGAAGACTGGAGAGATAGAATCAGCAAGAACAGGAGAGTAGTACTGTTGGAACTGAAGTTATACTGAAGTCTTGGTGAGTACCTTCACATAGGGCACCCCGTTTTAAGAAAGTCTCACCAAGACGACACTGACATACAGACAGCATCTCGTATAGCATATATCATAGAGAGGGGTAAGATAAAAAGAAAAACAGTTGGGTGCAGAAGCCCCAGGATAAAAAAATGCCCAGTTCTGGTGTGCACACTGGTGCTAGGATGCACAATACCTATTGTGTTAACTTTACTCGGACTTTGACTTAGGAATGAGGTCCATTCCCATCATGGTATTAGAAAACCAAAAGACTTGGAGAAATTAGAGTAAAACCTCATAAATGCACTGTATGCGGTAAGTGTTTCTCATATCATCTTCTCTTTGTCGATGATTTAAAGCTGTATAGCTCATCAGATGAGGAACTGAAAGCACAACTGCAAAACTTTTTTTAGATGATATAAGAATGTCATTTGGTCTTGATAAATTTGCAAAAGCAACCTTTAAAGCATGAAAACTGCAACACCAGGAAAACATCAGTTTGGGACAAGAATGTGATATAAAAGAACTTGAGCAAGGAGGAGTGTATAAATATTTGGGAATTGATGAAGGATCAACAATAAAACATGAACAAGTGCGAATAAAACTTGGTAAGGAATATTTCAGTAGACTTAAATTAATCCTGAAAACAGCACTGATATCTAGGAATAAAATCCAAGCTATAAACCAATTTGCTCTTCCTGTCCTTACTTACAGTTTTGGAGTGATTGACTGGCCCCAAAATATGTTGGATAGATTAGATAGGAAAACAAGAAGGATGCTTCATGCTCACCAAATGATTTATAAAAATCATTGCATACAAAGATTATATATTCCCCATTCCAAAGGAGGGATGGGCCTCCTTGAAATTGATTATATGTATAGATCTGCAATCATGGGACTCCACATACATCTGCTGACCTCACAACACTCGAACGTAGTGAACATTTTGAAATATGAGGAGATTAAATCTAATATGACTTCTCTGCTTAATCTAGCAGAAGCATTTCGGCACCAAGCAGTAATGGAAATCAAACTAGAAGTAGATAAAAATCAGGAAGCAACTGAATGTGCCAAAAAACAAAAGAAAGCATTTAAGGTGAAGGATCAGATGAGAATGCAAGAAATGTGGAAAATGCATAAATATAGTTGCAAGTATAGAAAACTTCAGGAAGAACCTCACGTTGATCAGGAAAGAACACAGGAATGGTTAAAGAGAGGTGAATTCAAACCAAGAGATGAAAGTTTAACATTGGCAGCCCAAGATAGTGGGCTGCATACACGTTGGTTTACAAGTCCATTGAACATGTGGGAGAAACAGACAAATGTAATTTTGTAAAAGCGAATTGGAAACGGTTGCACACCTCATTGCTGGTTGTGACATACTAATGGCAGAAGGACTGTATACTGAAAGGCATAATAATGTGGTGAGACTGTTGCGCTGGGGATTGTGCAAACATTATGGTATTTTAGTGGCTGAAAAACACTGGAATCATGAGCCGCAAAGCATCATAAAAAATGAAGAAGCCTACATCACATGGGATCATCCATTACCAACATTTCAAAAGATAGATGCTAGAAAACTGGATATAGTGGTCCAAGAAAAGAAGACAAAAGTAGCATTGATCATTGAAATCGCCACACCATGTGACTACAGTGTCCTGCGTACAGAGAGACGCAATGTCATAAAATATCACGATTTGCAGGCAGAAACGAGAGCAATGTGGAAATATAACCAGACAGTTCCAATAGTAAGATCAAAAGGTGTTATAAAGAAGAGTCTACAATCATATTTAGATATGCTACCAATACATGTAACTCCATATGAATTGCAGGAGTCATAGAGTAGTACTGTTGGAACTGAAGTTATACTGAAGTCTTGGTGAGTACCTTCACATAGGTCACCCCGTTTTAACAAAATCTCACCAAGATGACACTGACATACAGATAGTATCTCATGTAGCATATATCATGGAGAGGGGTAAGATTAAAAAAAAAAAAAAAAAAAACAGTTGAGTGCACAAGTCCCAGCATAAAAAAATGCCCAGTTCTGGTGTGTACACTGGTGCCATAATGGGAGTAAATGACAGTGTTGAATCTTCAAGACATGGACACATTCCTACAATTGGGTCAGGCCAGACTCGTGGGCAGGATAGAGCCCCTGCTGTAGAAGGAAGTAACAGTCCACAAAAAACACAAAAACTGACAGGCCAAAAAAGGAGCCATAAAGGTGACAGAGTGGACTGTTGGGGATAAGGAAGAAATTACATATTTGTTACTGTTATGCAAGAAGTGCAGGATTTCCAGATAGAAGATATTCAGAAAAAATAACAGAAAGTAGGGGAAAGAAAAATGTTTGTACGAGAAAAACTGTCAGAAGCTTCAAATGCAAATTTGCTTTCATTAATACAAAAGGTTCAAGAAAACTATAACAAATACAAAGAACCTTTGGGGCTCCTGAAAAATATAGCAACAGATGAAATGCAAAAATATAAGCAACAAAACCCAGAGATTTTTGAAAGGTATAAAAATAAACATGGACATGGGGGAAAAAAGACATTTGATATGGTACGATATTTATGCAAAGGAGGAAGCCATAGGAAGTAATGCAAAAAATAAGCTCCAAAGATATTTGAATAGAAACACAGGCAACAACCCCACAGATAGGGAACATTTCCCAATGCAGGAAATAAGAACAGAACGTGGGAATGTAGAAGAGAAGACTAGAAATTAAACAAATAGAAACTGACATGATGAAATACCTGCGATGTGAAGCATTTCGTGTAGAAAGTCTAAGACAGGTTATGTCACAGCACGATGGAACAACGAGTCTCCCAATTAAGGAGAAGCAGGAGGAGCTGGAAACATCTGATCAGTTGCCACATGACATACACCAGTACAAACGTTTGGCTGGAGTTACACAGCGAGGGAAGGAGCAGGAAATGGTGGCAAGTCTGACGCAGGCAATGCTATAGTGATAGACCAATAATTTCCCATTTGAAGGCACAACAGAGGATGCAGCTGAAGAGGATATGTCACAGGAGGATGTTCTGGAACTTTCTGTAGAATGCCCACAGTAGACAGAGAACAAAGAATGCACCCTCATTTTGAAAGAAAATGATCTAAAGGAAGAATTGTTTGATTTAATAGAGACAGAGATGTTAAGATCGATGAAAAAATAACAGATTACAGAAAGTAACTAAGGCCCAAAACGATAGAAAGGTAATGGTCTTGATTACTGTGTTCATCTGTTTTATCAGAAATTCATGTGATATAACAGACATAAAAAGGATATATTACTTTGCAGCTAAATTAATAACAGATAAAGTCTTACCCCAAAAATATAAATCAGTAAGAGAAGGGAAAGGAAGAAGTAAAATGCCATCATGGAAGCATCTGATAGAGAAACCTATAAGTCAGTTAAGACAAGAAGCACCACTGTTAGAAAAGTATAGAGGGGGAACAGATCAACAAAATAGCTGTGATACAAGCAATGTACAGTACTGGAACTGACCAGTATCAATCACACAGTACTGCAAATAATAAGCTAAAGATATCAGCACAGGTAGAAAAACATAGAACATATGCAGGTAAATATAAAGGAAAAGTACAAAATAAGCAATTCATTGATGACCCAAAAAGGTTTTATAGAGAACTGGGAAACAAAGCAAAAGGAACAGAAACACCACCAAAAAGGAACAAATTGACATATTATGGAGAAACATTTAAGAAGACCATATGGACTTTGAAAAAGATGCTGAATGGACAGAAGTAAACAAAACCATAAGGAGCTTACATGTACAGGATATGAAATGTTATGAAGTAATGGCCAGAGTAATTTTTCATGAAGATTTAGGCCTGAGTAAGAACTGCTTTTATCCGTATCCCAAACAGACACCAGCCTGGTTAACAGCAGGAAAAATGACAGTCCGCCTTAAGAGTGAACTTGTAAGCCATTCTTAAAATCATACGCCAAATATTTCCTTCTGACAATGTACAAACTACTGTACTGGAATTGATGCAGACAGAGTTCATAGTCCTTTAGAAGCAAACTTAATTGTGGCAATAGAACAACAAGGTAATGAAAGAAAGTCAAGGAATAAAGGACATTTGTTGCTAAAAGACATAATGGTGAATTGCAAAAAGGGGAAGAATAAACATGGCATGGATAGATTACAAAAAGGCATTGGATAACATCCCATATTCATGGATAAGGGCATGCCTACACATGTATAAGATACATCCTACATTGATGGATTATATTGCACTGACCATGAAACAGCGACAAACCACTTTACAATTAGTCCATGAAAAAAGGCAAAGTATTATCCCAGGGGTAGAAATTCAAATGGAGATATTCCAGGGTGATTCGTTATCACCACTGTTGTTTTATCTTACCCTTAACCCATTAAGCTGTTTACTTAACAGATTAGATCTTAGTTACAATTTGGCTTCTAGAAAACAAATTTGCTTAAAGATATGCCATCTACTTTTTCTGGATGACTTAAAACTGTATAGTTCATCAGATGAAGAGTTGAAAGCACAGCTGTAAATGGTTAAAACTTTCTCACATGATATAAGAATGACATTTGGTGTTGATAAATGTACAAAAGCAATGTTTAAAGCAGGAAAGTTGCAGTACCAAGACAATATCAATTTGACAGGAATGTGATGTAAAGGAACGTGAGCAGGAAAGAGTGTATAAATATTTGGGAACTGATGAAGGATCTTCAATAAAACGTGAAAAGTGCAAATAAACTCAATAAGGAATATTTCTGAAGACTTAAACTAATGTTGAAAACAGCCTGGGCATTGAGGAATAGAATCCATGCTATAAATCAGTTTGCTCTATCTGTTTTAACTTACAGTTCTAGTGTGATTAACTGGCTGAAAAAGGTATCAGTTAGACAGAAAATCAGGAAAAATGATTAATGCTTATCAAATGATATATAAAAATCAGTGTATACCAAGATTATATATTCCACATGCTGAAGGAGGTGTGGGCCTCCTCAAAAGTAATTGTATGTATAGAGCTGCAGTCATTGGGATGCATACATATCTGCTGACCTCATCAGATACAAACATAGTGAAAGTTTTAAAACATGAGGTGAAGTCTGAGATGACCTCTCTGCTTATTTTAGCAGAAGCATTCATATAGCAAGCGGGAATGGAAATCGAGCCAGAAGTAGACAAAAATCAAACAGCAAGTGAATGTACCACAAAAACAAAGAAAGAAAGAATAAAAGCAGAATGATCAGATGAGAAGGAAATAAATGTGTAAGAGCTATAAATATAGTGGCAAGTATAGAGATCTCCTGGAACCACCTCATGGTCAGGATTTAACAAAAGAATCATTAGGGATAGATGCATTGAAACCAAAGGATGAAAGGTTAGAAACGGCAGCCCAGGACAGTGGACTTACCTATGTGCTAGTTTACAAAATCAGTTGAATGTGTGAGAGAAACAGACAGATGTAGGATGTTCTTCATGTTTCACTGTTGCAGTCATCACATTTGGGTTATCCCTGCCAGGGTAGCCGTCATTCGGGCGAATACCACAGGCTTAGTATTTCTGCTTCGGTTGCCGTTGCTCCAGGACTGACATCAGGTCATCAGTAGTATAAAATAAGGCAGCCAACACCATTACATCAGTCCTTCTTGCTGAGGAGCCCAAAGCAGAAGCAGTTTGCATGAGTGCCGGTCAGCCGCTACCTGAGATTTCATTTTCAGAATTGCAGTTGAAGTCTTCTAAAGCTAAGTACCCCATTGGGGAGTCTTTTTTTCTTGCTCTAACCGATATCAGAAAATGTTAACAATTGTCTCGCCTGTGGAAAGCAAATACCACACTGAGTCTTTCATTCTTACTGCGTCACTTGCTTAGGCCTAGACCATGACATCCCCCGCTGTCGCTTTTGTGCTTTGTTCAATGCCAGAACTGTATGCCATTGGGCCCTTATTGTAGCTATATATTTTCGCTTGCAGTCCTCGAATTTCAATATGGCTACAGTAAGCCATCCGACAGCAGATCTTCTGAAAAAACTTAAGGATAAAGACAGAGACAGACCGCACAGGTCTAAACCTACTGACGATGCTTCCATTAAGCTAGTCGTCAGTTCTCCGGTCCTCAGTGAGGCACATTCGCAGCCCTCGATGCCCGCTTTTGTGCCTACCTGAGACCCTTTTGAGTCCGGTATCCCGTGAGACTCTTCATCGACTAATGATCCTGCAGATGTCTTTACCTTGGATGGATCCGGAACCGCTGGCACTGGTTTCCGAGGATGTACTTCGTACTACCGATTCTCAACACAGACCGACTTTCGTGTCTACCATTCTTTCAGCAACTACTGATTTTCTAAGGCCCAGGGTACAAACCACACCAAAGAAACCGAGGCCTGAAATCTCAGGCACCTGCTTTCTTGCCTCAGTCGCAAATGCTTAAAATGGCAGAAGACCTTATAATGCTGATCAGAGGAAGCCAAGTTACCCCTTCCAAAAGAAAAAGAGATTTGTCCCCAGTAGTTTTATCTGAACAGGAGTCCGATGACTCTGAGTTATCTGAATATGAAGACATGCAACGCATCTCTACTTATGAGGATTCTGTTGCAGAGTAATCCATTCCTTCAGCCTCTCTACCCGAGGACTTTTCCTTTGGGGAAACCCTACATACTTTAAGGAAGCATTTCCAATGGGAATGCTAGGACTACCCTCAGTCTAAAAAGAGACTCAGGGAATTCTTAGCTCTTCCACAAAACAGACATTTGGCCATTCCTCCTGTCCTGGAGGTTGTGGATTATGTTTTCATGGAATCTAGTTTGACTCCTGACACCCTCCCTCCTGCTCCCAGGAAACCTGACTGGTATTACAAAGAGGAATTAAAGCAATTTCTGCTAAGAATTGCACCCCCTTAGGTAGGGATTCCCAAGCATTAGACATATGGAGTAAAAAAGTAAAAGTACACACCTCTGCTAGTCTTGCTATTAGAGCACTTAATTGTCAGTTCCATGTGCTAAAATTTCAGCAACATACCATGGAACTCCTCAAACAAAAAATATCATGTTTTCCTGCTTGTGCAGAAAATAAAGTGTTACAAGAGTTAATGCATTCTGCAAGTCAAATAACTAAGCACACCTTACAATGTGGGTTTGAAGCCATAGAAGCATCTTGCAGGGCAGCAGTCAGTAGTTCTGCCCTTAGAAGGCATGTTTGGCTTAAGGAACAGCCCTTGCCAGACCATGTCATATCCAAATTATTGGATGCACCCTTGCACAAAGGCAACTTATTTGGCACCAAGGAAGAGGATGTCTTAAAAAGATGGAAGAAAAAGCTAAATCTATGCAGATAGTAAAGGATTTCCTGCAGGTCCAGCCACCCAGATTCAGTGGGCATTGCCCCTCCAAGCACTGTTCCTTTCCTGCCCCAGGGAATGCAGCGATCTAAGCCATGGAGTACCTCCTCTTAAAACCCGGGAGTGCTAAGCCACCCCTCATGGTAAAAACTCACAGTGATTCTCCACTTCCACCCCCTCCCTCTGTCCACCTGCACTTGCCCCGGGGAGGAAAACTCTCCTTCCATGCAAGCACCTGGGCCACCATTACCAATGACTGCTGGGTCTTCGGCATAGTGTCACAAGGATACACATTTTATTTCCACACTCTACCAACCCCAAAAGGGTTGCCAGACCTTCACCCAAACCAGTGGGCAGAGGCCAAAGAGCAAATCCTTTCCCTGCTCTCTATGAGGGCAATAGAGCATGTTCCTGCAGAACAGATAGGCCAAAGTTTCTAGTCCGGACTCTTCCTGGTACCCAGAAAAGAGGGCACGTGGTGCCCCATCCTCGATCTATCCGTTATAAACACCTTTCTGGTAATGCCTAAATTCAAAATGCTCACCCTCCAGCAACTATTACCGATGCTCTCCTAGACCTAAAAGAGGCCTACCTACACATTCCAATAAGGGAGCCATGCAGAAAATATCTACGTTTCAGGGCAGGATCACTGCACTTTCAGTTCTCTGTGCTTCCCTTTGGCTTATCTACTGCTCCCAGAGTTTTCACAAAATGTCTGGCTCCCGCCATTGCTTTTTGCAGGCAAAGAAATATTCAAATTTACCCAAATTTAGACGACTGCCTGATTCAGGCATACAGTCAGGAAAAGCTGCTCAAGCACCTGGCCTTTGTAAAGGGCCTACTAACCTCCCTAGGCTATACTATCAATGAAAAGAAATCCAAACTAGTACCCACCCAAAAAATTATATTCCTGGGAGCAAGCCTGGACACACCATCCCAAATGGCGTTCCTTACACCCGAAAAGCAAATCTACCTGACAGCCCATTTCTTTAAACTAGCTACCCAGACCCCAGTTATCCACAAGGAAAATCATACAAGCTCTGGGGTTCATGGCTTCTTGCATTCTACTCATTCCATATGCCAGACTGTATATGAGGAAACTTCAATGGTACCTAAAAAGCATTTGTTGTCAACACTCTCAAGACCTGGAAACACTTATACCAAGGATAAATTGTTTAAGGAAAGATTTTCTTTGGTGGGCAGCAGCTTGCTACCACAACAGGGGACTACCCTTCTCACAACCCCACGCCACCCAAACCCTCACCACAGATGCATCAGACTATGCCTGGGGTGCACACCTGAACGGCAGGTGCATACAGGGCCATTAGAGCCCACATCAAATATATCTGCAGATCAACCAAGAAGAGATGTTAGCTGTCCAGCACGCACTGACAACTTTCAGACCCCTCCTGTCCCCGGGGGCTCTACTGATTAAAACAGACAACACCACTGTGATGTGGTATATCAACAAGCAGGGATGGACTCGCTTGTACCCTCTGTGCAGGCTTGCCATGACCCTTTGACTCACAGCCTCAGCCAAGCAACTGCACTTGTTAGTACAATTCCTGCCAGGCTCTGTAAACTCTCTGGCAGACACTTAAGCAAAAATCTTCTGGACCCACATGAGTGGCAGCTAGACCAAAAAGCCTTCACCCTTGTAACTCAGAAATGGGGCACCCCGGAGGTCGACTGTATTGCTTCCCACTCCAACCATCAGCTCAGCAAGTTCTGCACCAGGGAGCCTCCACTGCAAGGCCTGGAAAGTGGATGCTTTATCCTTCCAGTGGATCAACCTTTCAGTCTATGCATTTCCCCAACTACCGCTTATTACAAGGGTACTGCTCAAAATAAAAGAGGAAAAAACGACGACAATCCTGATTGCTCCAGACTGGCCATGCCAGCACTGATACCCACTGCTGTGCAGCCTGCCACCTCTGCCACCATGACATCTCCAAAAGAAGAAGAACAGTTGGCCAGCAAGTGTGTGAACCGGATCACTATAAAAATAAGACTCCAACAAGCTAATAGAGATACATAACTTTTTAATATGCAAACCGGTTTCGGCTAAGTTGCCTTCATCAGTGAAATAAACTCAGTATTGCAAAACATATAACTCCTGAATATTTATATATTTCACCAACCAATAGGAAACATGGTATGTTCCCACTCCCAAGTCATGATTACATATATAAGAAAGTGAACAGGGAAAAAAAGTTAAAGCTATACAAAACAAAAAGACAAAGGCTAATAATCATCATTTCATATGGATAATATACACTGGTATGTATATGAACATACATATATAGTTAATCATAATAATCCCAAAAATATAGGATCTAAACAATGGTCATAGTTGCAACAAAAATTAAACCAAAAAAGTATAAACAAAAAGGAAAACAAAACAACATATTGAGTCTATGGATACCAAAAAATGAATATACATATGGTAGTATATGTAAGTAAGTATATGAGAGATGAAACAATACAAATATAAACAGATTTCAATATTCCAAACATGTAACCAATCCAAAACCACCAACAACAATCGAAAGATGCAAAATTAGTCACATCAAGGAACAATTGATACATAACAATTGAAGATATCAAACCATAAAAAATGGTCTAATAATATTTTATACAAAACTTAGATAATTCATGGGTATATAGAAGCATAATATGAAACTATATCCTTATATAGGGTATAGATGAGGTACAGCATAGAGTTCTCATATATATTAGAAAAAAATTCACAAATGGTCATTCAAACCTGGTGGGAATAATGCCCCCAGGGTGATGATCCAAAATTTCTCCTTATGGTTGAGAATGCTATGCCATCCTTGTGAGTTGCTTCTATCACCAATGATGTTATCTATAATCATAAATCTAAATTGAGCAGTTTGATGTTTCAGTGTATGTCTATATAGAGCATTGGTTTCTTTTTTGTTTTTGATGTCACTCCTATGTTCATTCATACGGGCTCTGAGGGACCGAGAAGTTTGGACCACATAAAAGGCCAAGCATTGACAAGTAGCTAGGTAGACCACCCAACTGCTGCTGCAGTTGCCAAAGATTTTGCATTCATACACTTTGCTGGTATTCTTGCTAGTGAATTGTTTGCATTTACTAACCTGTTTGCAAGATCCACAGTGACTACAAGGAAAAGTGCCCAACAGTTCATCTCTGGATATGGTCATTTGTTTATAAATGGCTCCCCCACTTTCTTTGTTCTTGAAGTGAGAGAACAAAGAGCCTAGTGTTTTACCTCATCTGTATGTAAAGTGACACTGTGGACCCAAGAGTGTTCTGAGCTGGTCATTAACCAAAAGAATGTTCCAACGTGTGTTAATTATGCCTCTGATGGCATTATGATTTCTGCCATAAGTGGTAACAAACCTGATGGTTGGTTTAGAAGTATTGTTATCCGGTACTTTATATTGTAATAATGTGTGTCTATCAACCTTGGTGGACCATTCACATGCCCTGGTAATGTCCTGTTGTTTATATCCTCTGTCTACAAATCTATGGTACAGATCTAAACTGGCTTGTTTGTAATCTTGTTGTGTTGAGCTTATCCGTTTGATACGCATAAATTGTGATTTGGGTATTTTGCGGATGGTGTGGCGTGGGTGCATACTTGAGGCGTGGAGTAGTGTATTGTATTGGGGGTATTTGCGATATGTCTTGGTGTTTAGAGTATGATCCATATTCCTGGAGACAGTAACATCCAAAAAGTTGATGGTTTGCAAATCATATGTAACCTTAAACTCTGTTCTCCAAATATTGCCATTCAGGTATTCAACAAATTCCTGTAAGTATGTAGCATCGCTCGCCACACCATCCAGCAATCATCCAAATATTGGCATCATATGTCAATTTCCACAAGATAAATGTTGTGAAGTGGATCATATATCATGCATTCTTCGAAATAAGCCATAAATAGATCCGCATAAATTGGGGCAAACGAAGCTCCCATGGCCGTGCCCTGGAGCTGCCAATAGCATTCCCCTTAAAAGTAGAAAACATTTTTATTCAATACATATTCTGCCATACAGATTAGCAATGTATTGAACCCAGGGGAGTACAAAGCAGACAGCTCTAACCAGTACTGTAGAGCTTGTAAACCCGCCCAGTGGGGAATACTAGTGTACAAAGCTTTGACATCTAATGAGCACATAAGCCAATTGGGCTCTAGTTGTGTATCTTGTATAATCTGTAAAAATTGTGTAGTGTCCTGTAATCCTGCCCTGACCAGAGTTAATAAGGGTTTTAAATTTTGTGTAAGGAACATAGATAGTGGTTCTGTCAAAGATCCAATGCCCGAGACAATTGGTCTACCAGGGGGTTTTGAAATTGATTTATGGATTTTGGGGAGAAGATATAGAACTTGTTTCTGTGGGTCTTTAACCATAAGATGTTGAACATTGTTCTTACTGATGATACCTTCTTCTGCTGAATTCAAGAAGGAATCTATTTCCTCCTTGAATACTGGAGTGGGATCAATTGTCATGTCCATATAACAACTTGTGTCCGATAATTGTGACATACCCTCATTGAGATAGTAACTCATGTTCATGACTACCACTGCTCCACCCTTATCCGCTGGTAAAATTGCTATATATTGATTGTGCCGTAGCTGTTGTAAGGCCGTAATCTCAGGAGGTGATAAATTGTGTCCAAGTATGCTAAAATCTCTGTGCTGGAAATGTTGATCCCTAAGTACTGATTGTAAAAAAATAGATACATGTTTGTCCATTGGTGGCTGGAACTCAGATTTTAAAAATCTGAATTCATTAGATCTCTGAGAGTCCCTGTCAGAAAAAAAGAGTTTTAGGTTTAAATTGTGACGGAAGCTGATAACATCTGTAACAACATTATATTCATCAGAAAAAAACCCCGGTACAAAACCAAGTCCTTTATTCAACAATAGTTCTTGTTCATGAGACAATGTTACATCAGACAAGTTTAAAAAATTCTGATACAATCGGTTATGTTAAAAGCTTCTGAATCAACCCCTCGAAGGAGTTGGATTTTGTTCCTCTGCTTATGCTTGCGTCCACCTCGACGCCTTGTGCCATTTCTAAAGGGACTGACATGTTGGATCTTTTCCGGTTAGGTGATTCTTTATATCCAGTACTATCATTGTCAGTGTATGAGGAATCCTCCCCTGATGTGCTTGTATTGGACTTATCTCAGGTTTTTAAGATGGATCTTGGTCTTTTTCTAGTTCTGGTAATTGTTGCCCCCTGACTAGCATCCATAAATCTGACTGTTCTATGGAACTCAAAAGGATGTCCTCTCTGATAGTCAGAGATGACCCTATTAAATTTCTTGATTTTTCTCTCTCTGGTTATTTTGTCATGGTTTGCCAATTCTTTGGACAATTTTTTGGTTGATTCATTGAATGTGGACAAGGACTGAAATTTTTTACATTCCTCACATACCGTTCGAACTTCATTAAGGTTGATATCCACCATTCTTTCATAATACTGTGCCAATATATTAACAAACAACATTGATGCTTGTTGCAAAGCCTCATTCCATTCATTAGTTAGTCTCTCTTCAGATCTACCAACCAGAGGTTGCAAACGGATCCTAAGACCCCTAGGGGCAATATTTTTGCTTAGATATGCACGGAACAGTCTTAGATGCCTTATGTTGGATCTTAAATTTTTGAGACCTTTATTGAGGGCATTAAATGCCAAATCACATTCATAGGGCAAATTTTGTTCAGACTGTTTTGGATTACTGCCTGGTATGATATTGATTCCAAACACACCAATATCCTCCCTATCGGCACATAATCCTGATTGGATATTTTCCAAATCCATATTGGTGGAATAAAAATAGGTATGTAAAGATCCAGAGAGCTGGCAAACCAAGACACCAACATTTATAAAAGTCTTAATACATAACCATAGTACATAAAACAGTAGTAATGTGGATGCCAGTCAAGGCACAGCATGTATCCAAATAAACCTGATTTGTAGATTGTAATCAATGTTCAAAGTCTGCTGTAAATCTGATTATAGCAATCGAGAAAAGTCCAATAATAAAGCAGTACTGGCTGACATAAACAACAGTTAGGTCGAAGAACAATTCACTTTGATAATAACAAAGTCAAAAACTTACAAAATGTTATGTGACGAAGCAATGTCTTATGCAAATGGCACTGAACATTAATCACCCCAATATTGTTTGATAAACAATCCTAAGTTAGGCAATGGGTATGTCCGTAAGGCATAAAAATATAATTGTGCCTGGCCTATATAATATATCGATACAAACTGTGACTTGAATCCAAAAAGTATAAAACAGACTTGTACCTGAATGTCAAAAATTATGTCCTCTAAAGAAAAGAAGGTTAAGGACTAATAATCCAATAATCAGGCAAATGACCATATAGGCTAAAAATGTTCAAACAAGAATATCCAAGTAGTACTGAATGTATATAGGTGTAACAAACAATTGGTACTAGTATATGGGCCAGACTATACCAGATCACTCAATAAGCATAGTACCAATGGAGGTTCCTGTTTTGAATGTTATATCCTCTGAAAAAAGAGGGTTGTAAGCCCTATATTGCAATAATGAAATGACAATATCCAAACTTGAATATCCAAATAGTGCTATTGGTCCTGCGATGTGAGCCAAAATATAGCTGATTGCTAAATATGCCTGCAACCAATAAAGGTTCACAGTACATAAATCAACATACCCTGTAATCTGAGAGAAAGGATTGTTGTAGACAGAAAACAAAACATATATCTTCCTCAAATGCCGGTTGTGAACAGTCGCTATATCATAGCAGCATTTGTTGGTTGAAAATAACTACAGTTGCTAAAGACCATAAGTTGAAATAACATATAAAGGTTTCATTATTAGTCTAAAATAAATTGGCATACATATAATCTGTTCAAACATAATCAAAAAAAGAAAAGTTCTAAAAATTGTCTGATACCCAATCACTATTCACTGTGTTCATAAATGCAAAACAAGATATAAGGCAAAGTATCAACCAGGATTTAAATATTATTAGAAAATTGTAATACACAGTAAAATACTGCTTATATTTATAAATCATAGGTTTGTCCACGTAAACCCATGCAGTTGGTACCAGTAAGTATGTGTAAAGAGACCATGTCCATAATCATGTCCATGAAGTAGTATGTTCGCACAATATATACGAAAACCATAAGTGTCTGTATATACAACCATACATCCCTAATGTTCAACCAAATAGTAATACAATACCTGATTTAGCCAAGAATATGTTTGTGCAAACAGTTCACACCCATGAATTGCCACTAGTAAGGCTCACCCGATCCTCAATATATTTAAACAATTGGTAACAATACCCGGATGTAATAGGAAACCAAAGAACTCGGTATATATAATCCTTGCATCAAATGCTGGTTAGAAAGTGCCACTAGTCCAAAGCTCCTATATATCCAAACTCATGAATGTTTACTGGAGCTGTACAAAGCCATGAAAAACAGCCCAATAAGTCCCTGGGTAAAGAGAAAAACCCGACCGAGGCCTAGACCCAAAAAGGAATGCCAATCTGCTCCTGCAACCAACAACCACAATTAATGTTCTTCAAAACGAAAAGAAATGTATTCGCTATTCCAGTATTATAATTCACTCACTCGAGAACTACACCAAAAGTCCCAAAAAGATGGTGAAGGTTATACCAAGTGGGGATTCTCCTAAATCAACGATTCTTCTGGAGTCTTATTTTTATAGTGATCCGGTTCACACACTTGCTGGCCAACTGTTGTTCTTTTGGTTCATTTGGGCCGTGCATATCCTACGCGCACAGCATTATGTTCAGACCATGACATCTCCCTCAGATCCCAACACTCCTTACCCAAAGGGAAGGAGAATTCGTGCATCCCCAATTGCAGACCCTCAGTCTGGCAGCCTGGCTTATGCCCTGAACAGGTTCTAGAAGTTATACGTGAGGCCAAACGCAGTAGCACTAAAAAGTCTTATGCTGAAAAATGGAAAATATTTTGCACCTGGATCCAGGATAAGGGAGCTGGGATGGCACAGCCCTCTCTACCTCTCATCCTGTATTACCTTGCTGACCTACTACACAGGGATCTATCCTTTTCTTCTATTAAAATTCATGCCTCCGCTATCTCTTCTCACTTCAGCACAGAGCCACCTCTTTTCTCACACCCTGTTATCAAACAGTTCCTAAGAGGGGCTAACAACTTGAGGCCACCCAGAAGAGCACCTACCCCAGCTTGGGACCTAAACTTTGTGTTGGAAAGGCTCACCCTGCCCCCCTTTGAACCAGCAGCTTCAGCAGAGTTAAAGTTTCTCTCATGGAAGACAGCCTTGCTTCTAGCCATCACTTTAGCAGGAAGAGTATCCGAGCTACAAGCACTAATGGCTGTACAGTTCTTCATCGTTTTCCATGCTGACAGGGTCTCCCTCAGGACTAACCCATCCTTCATGCCAGAAGTGGTGTCCAGTGTTGCTCTCAACCAAATCCATTCATTTGCCCACCTTTTTCCCTAACTCACAAAACAAGGGGGGAAGCATGCTGCACTCTCTTGATTTGCACAGATAGCTCAGATTATATCTAGACAGGACTAAATCTTTTAGAAAGACTGATCAGTTGCTAGTCAGCTTTGCTGCAGGAACAGAGGGCAAAGCCATATGCAAACAAACCAATTCCAAATGGGTAGCACACTGCATCCATTTCTGCTACAAGCAGCATGGGAAACTTCCCCCTAAGGGGGTCAGGACCCATTCTACCAGAGAAACCTGCACATCTGCAGCTTTCCTCAGAGGAGTCCCCACCAGGGACATCCTGGAGGCTGCAACATGGACATCAGTTCCTACCCTCACCAAGCATTACAACCTGCCTATCTTCTCCAAATTCAGGGCAGGCTTTACCACTGCAGTCTTGCAGGGTATCCTAGCCAGACCCCAGCCTTCTTGTCTACCTCCACCCTTTTCTTCAGCTTTGGGAACCAACACAAATGTGATGACTGCAACAGTGAAACATGAAGAACTTAGTACAGTTGTGTACACTTACCATAAATGTAGATGTTCGGGTGTATTCACTGTTGCACTCCTGGTTTCCCTCCCTCGATCCCCTTTCTGTCTCTCTCTGTCTCTCCCTCTCCTTATAAGGAATTTTTGGTATTTACTTTCTACTGGTGGTGTTATTCCACCATAACCTAGCTCCCTCTTGGGGGTTCCTGACAGGGCAAGAAAAACTGATGAACTATGAACCTATAATGGCATCATCTGCCTTATCTCATACTACTGATGACCTGACATCAGTCCTGGAGCAACGGCAAGCGATGCAGAAATACTAAGCCTCTGGTATTTGGGCCTACTGAGGGTAGGGTTGCTGCCTTTTAACAAGAACAAAGTGGGGCATGGGGGTGTGGCCAGTAGGACAGGGGGTGTGACCAATATGACTGGCCACACCCCCACCACGGCATCACCAGAGGTGTTAAAGGAGATGCAGTATTACAGTTATGGGTACAACATTGTGAAATTGCAGCATACTGAAAACTCAAAACATTTAAATGAAGTGAAGGATTACTGCAGAAAACACATTACTCAGTTGCAACAGTAAGCAAACTTTAAAGGACAGGGTTGCCACCTTTTAACAAGGGCAAAGTGGGACATGGGGGTGTGGTCAACATGATAGGGGTGTGGCCAACATGACACTGGCCACACCCCCACCACGACATCACTAGAGTTGTTAAAGGAGATGCAGTATTAGTTATGGATGCAACATTGTGACATTACAGCATACTGAAAACTCAAACCATTTAAATGAAGTGAACTATTACTGCACACACACTAATCGGTTGTAACAATAAACTTTAAAGGAATTAAAAACACACTACTCATTAAACAGACACTTGTTTATTTAAAAAGTAAAATTCATAAACCATCCATTGCTATTCAGAAAGAAAACTTAAAAAATCTACATACCACATACAAGCCAAGTATAAAATTAAGACTGTCAATTAAAGCTAAAGCAAAGAACACAACTACATACCCTAGTACAAATTAATGCTAAACAAAGAAAAACACAAAATTATGTACAATAAATCACTTTTTTTTAAAAGTGTATTTTGAATTTGATTTTATGGCTTGAAGAAGGGCCCGATTTGAAATAATATTCGAGTAAAAGTCACAACATTTCATCCGGTAATTTACACTCATCATGAGTTCAGCTTTTAACAAGTCCACACTACATCGGTTTCGCACATCTGTCCATTTACCTTTCACCAGTGAAAAAACTCTTTCTGCAAATGCGTTTGAGGGTGGTATAGATAAAACCCTAGCAATTACCGGATAGAGTGTAGTCAGTTCAGGCCCTTCTTTGAAAAGCTTCAGCCACTTCTCTCCTGGGGTCAAGCTTGTGTTACATAACTGTTAGAGAGGGCCTAATTGCCAAGTAGTCCCTAAAAAGATAATCTTCATCTACATCCTGCAGACTCAGGGCAGTGGTCACATTCAGCAAGTCACTGAAGGCAAAGGGCTCATTTAAAGATAATTTACATAGTGTAAACAAGTAGTTGCTTTCAGTATAATCAAACCACTGCTCCAGGTATTTCACTGCTGTCTCCAAGAACACAATAAAGTCTCTTTTCAGTTTGTTAGCAGAAGTGCTGTCTAATGTGCTCATAAGTGCCCTAAGTTTCCCTCCAAAGAAAGCACCTTCAGCTCTTGCCTGCAGTTTTTGCTTGAGAGAGACCATTACACAATAAGTTTCCATGGCAGTAAGTGCTGATTTTTCTAATGTACTTATGTGTTCATTAAAATCGACAAGAACAGCACAGAGAAAGTGCAGATAGTACTGGGGCAGTGTAGGCAATTAATTCTCACCATGCTCGTTACCTGAAAAGTACGACCATATCTGCCGGGGGGTCTCCTCTTCTCCCTGAGAGAGGAAATAGGACTGGAGCACTGGGAGATTTTTCACTACTCTTTCAATGGCTGGGAGTAGTGACAGCCACCTTGTTGGCACATGTCTTAACAGACTCTCAAATTCCATGCCACAAAACTCAAAGAAGTCTTTCAAGTCTCTGGTCCTTGTGGCAGAACCAGAAAAGTGGCTGAAAAGTCTCATTACAAATGCTTCCACATCGTATGGTAGTTTTGCTGCAGCTTTTTTGGCTGCATTGTGAATAATATGGGCAAGACAGTTAGCTTTCTGGAGTGATGGGCACTTTTCTTTTAATCTGGTATACACACCAGATTTCTTCCCATAGTTCACACTGGCATTATCAGCCCCATAAGCTGAAATATGGTTCCAGGGCAAGGAATGCCTTTCCATAATGTTGGAAATTTGCTGTGAAATAGCCTGTGCAGATTCGTCAGGGTCTTCATAGAAGTCCAAAAGGCCATTCACCACCCCTTCTTTAGAAAAATACCTCACAACAAGGGGAAATAATTTTATGTTCCCCTTGTTGGAAGCATCTGATGAAATTGCAAATGAAGTACCTGGTTTTTGAAGGTCATGCAGGAGGCATTCCAATGAGTGTGGCCCCAAAACATTTTCAACTATGGCTTCAGCCTTGGTTCTGCCACAAGATAGTTTCTTTGCAGTGTCTGAGTCACTGTACAACTGGCTGGCCAACTTTACTGCACAGTCCAAGCTGTTATATGAAATATTGTGCTTAACAGCATGGAAAACCTCAGAGGCTTCTGCTGCAATGATTCTAAGTTCTGGTCCCTCAAGGTTTGCATTCCTTGCCCACTTTGTCATCAGGTGAGTGGATTTAGCTTGAAGAATGGCAGTCTTATGTTGTTCAGTTGCCTCATGTCGTGCGACATCATTTCTTCCACCGTGGGTCACTAGAAATTCTCTCTTGCAGTACCTGCAGAATGCTTTGACATCAGTGCATCTCTCGATCCAGTCAAATTCTGTTTTCCAAACGTCCTGCCACTTGCACATTCTCTTTCTGCTGGTTGACTGTGATGAAGCTGCTGCTCTCTTCATGCTTGAATCTGTACTTACCTGATATGCAACATATTGACCAACACTGTTAGTAGGGTTCAGTAACATATTGCTGCACAGCACAAATGAACTGGCTTAATTGGCACAAAAACTGGCTCGAAAAACATTGGCATGCGAAAGAACTGGCTCGAAAAACATTGGCATGCGAAAGAACTGGCTCGAAAAACATTGGCATGCGAAAGAACTGGCTCGAAAAACATTGGCATGCGAAAGAACTGGCTCGAAAAACATTGGCACACGAACTGTCTTGAAAAACATTGGCACATGAAAGAGCTGGCTTGAAAAACATTGGCATGTGAAAGAACTGGCTCAAAAAACATTGGCATGTGAAAGAACTGGCTCAAAAAACATTGGCATGTGAAAGAACTGGCTCAAAAAACATTGGCATGTGAAAGAACTGGCTCAAAAAACATTGGCATGTGAAAGAACTGGCTCAAAAAACATTGGCATGTGAAAGAACTGGCTCGAAAAACATTGGCATGCGAAAGAACTGGCTTGAAAAACATTGGCATGCGAAAGAACTGGCTCAAAAAACATTGGCACACGAACTGTCTTGAAAAACATTGGTACATGAAAGAGCTGGCTTGAAAAACATTGGCATGCGAAAGAACTGGCTCGAAAAACATTGGCATGTGAAAGAACTGGCTCGAAAAACATTGGCATGTGAAAGAACTGGCTCGAAAAACATTGGCATGTGAAAAAACTGGCTCGAAAAACATTGGCATGCGAAAGAACTGACTCGAAAAACATTGGCACACGAACTGTCTTGAAAAACATTGGCACATGAAAGAGCTGGCTCGAAAAACATTGGCATGTGAAAGAACTGGCTCGAAAAACATTGGCATGCGAAATAGAGGAATGGAGCAAAAAAGAGTTTACAAACAGTTTAAGGTCAAATAGTAAATGAGGTAATGTAGGGGGCATTTTGGCCATTGAAGACTAACATTAACACAGCTTGTAGAAAATGAAATGCATTATTTTTACCACTGAACATGCCCACCACACCCCACAAGACAAAAAAGTTAACCATATTCACTGAACCAAAAACAGTAAAATGAATGACAATGCACAGTGGATACCATAGACCTAATTTAGCTTTTGACCACAGCAGTTAAGAAATGTATGGCACTAATTTACACAGCAATGATCTATTAATAAACATGCCCAACAGCAGCACTGGTCATAATCTGATTATAATGAAAACAGTAAATAAGTATGTTGAAGACATCACTAAAACACAAAATAAAAACTTTGCTACTTAGACGCAAACTACCCTGTAACATGGTTTAGCACAATCTGAAATACATTGCATTAACTTCAGAGCATTCATCCACAAAAAATAAAAATAAATGGGAAAAAGTCCAAACATTTTAACTTTTAAAAATACTTCTTGCAAGAGAAGTAACAAACTACAATGTACAGCAGACTCCATGGGCTCCTTTTACCTCAAAACATAGCAATTAATCCAGCACAGCAATGCAATAAACAGGCCCAAGTAAAAGTAACACACCCATATTCACATTACAAGCAAAACAGTACATTTTAACCTTATTAAAATGCATAATAAATTAAATGCACACATTTACAAGTATAAATGAAAACAATCTTGAAACAGCTTTGGCAAATTGGCAACGTGTACCTACTAGAATAATAAATGAATTACATTAACTGTTAACATTCCCCCTCAAAAGGTAGACTTGTACCACAGACATGGACTTGCAGGAACAGGAAAAGTTACCTAAACAGTATATCGTAACTTCCTGAAAACAGCATTATAGTGCATATTTCCATACAAAAAATACAAACTATGCTCAAACAATTCCTATATGCATACAGACAATACCCAGAAAAAGCTACGACAATAGAAATGCATCACACTAAGTTTATATTTCACTGCCCCCCAACAGAAACAAACAACTTCTATACACAGTTCAGCCTTTTAAAAGTAATGCTTCCAAATCATACCCCCCAAGCATAATAACAATTACATATACATTCAGGTTTTATCTCTTTAAAAACTACTACACAAAAATATTAAACTAACTACTACAGATTTAAATATTGCGTACTGCACCCACCATCCGCCTTTAAACATTAAAAAAATTAAACCACAATATATTCCCATTTTAAACTAGTACAAAAGTCTCAAAATAACCACTGCACAGATTTAAATACTACATACTACATCCCCATCTACCCCTAAACATTAAAAACTTAAATAAAGCACACTATTCCCATTTTAAATAACTAAAGCCACAAAATGCAATTATCTACTTACCACTCAGTTATTGCTGGGCTGGCTGGCTCCCTTGCTGGCTGGGCTGGCTCCCTTGCTGGCTGGGCTGGCTCCCTTGCTGGCTGGGCTGGCTCCCTTGCTGGCTGGGCTGGCTCCCTTGCTGGCTGGCTGGGCTGGCTCCCTTGCTGGCTGGGCTGACTCCCTTGCTGGCTGGCTGGGCTGACTCCCTTGCTGGCTGGCTGGGCTGACTCCCTTGCTGGCTGGCTGGCTGGGCTGACTCCCTTCCTTGCTGTCTGGCTGGCTGGGCTGGCTCCCTTGCTGGCTTGGCTTCAATGCTGGCTTCAATGCTGGCTTCAAGTTTAATGCTGGCGAAAAATTCAGATCTTTTGTCCGGGCTGCTATAGAGCTTAGTGCTCTACAGCTGCGACCTTTATGGGGCTCTTCACAAGAAGTTCCCGCCCCCTACAAATAGCTGCAGCCAATTACTGTGCTGCATTACCACCCGGACCTAGCAGAGAATCCCTCTAACTGCAGGTCCGGGTGGTGACGTAGCCGCATTGCCGTGGAAAAACCGGAAGTATTTTCGGCTTTTCCGCGGCAATTTTAAAATGCAAGCGCAAAGGGGAAAAAACTGGACTTTTAAAGTCCCACGCTTGGTGAGCGCGGGAAGCGGGATGAGAGGACTCAAACCGTGAGTGTCCCGCTGACAACGGGACGGGTGGCAACCATATTAAAGGAATAAAAAAACACACTACTCATTAAACAGACACTTGTTTATTTTAAAAAAGTAAAAAAAAATCATAAACCAACCATGATTATTCTGAAAGAAAACTAAAAAATCTACATACCATACACAAGCCAAGTGTAAAATTAAGACTGTTTTTATTGTAAATTAAAGCTAAAGCAAAGAACACCACAAAACTACATACTGCACCCTAGTACTGCATACTGTACACTAAATCACTTTTTTTAAAAGTGTATTTTGAATTAAATTTTATGGCTTGAAGAAGGGGCCCGGTTTGAAACAATAGTCACTACATTTCATCCGGTAATTTACAGTCATCATTAGTTCGGCTTTTAACAAGTCTACACTAAATTGGTTTCGCACATCTGTCCATTTACCTTTCACCAAAGAAAAAACTCTTTCTGCAAATGCATTTGATGTCAGTATAGATAATACCCTAGCAATTACTGGATATAGTGCAGTCAGCTCACTCCCTTCTCTGAAAAGCTTCAGCCACTTTTCTCCTGGGGTCAAGCTTGTCTTATATAACTGTTTGAGAAAGGGCCTAATTGCCAAGTAGTCCGTGAAAAGATGGTCTTCATCTACATCCTGCAGACTCGGGGCAGTGGTCACATTGAGTATGTCACTGAAAGCAAAGGGTTCAGTTACAGATAATTTAGACAATGTAAACAAGTAGTTGTTTTCAGTATAATCAAACCACTGTACCAAGTACTTCACTGCTGTCTCCAAGAACACAATGAGTCTCCAAGAACACAATGAAGTCTCTTTTCAGTTTGTTAGCAGAAGTGCTGTCTAATGTGCTCATAAGTGCCCTACGTTTCCCTCCAAAGAAAGCACCTTCAGCTCTTGCCTGCAGTTTTTGCTTCAGAGAGACTTACACAAAAAGTTTCCATGGCAGTAAGTCCTGATTTTTCTAATGTACTTATATGTTCATTAAAATCGACAAGAACAGCACAGAGAAAGTGCAAATAGTACTGGGGCAGTGTAGGCAATTCATTCTCACCATGTTCATTAGCTGAAAAGTACTGCCATATCTGTTGGGGGTCTCCTTCCTGGGAGAGGAAGTAAGACTGGAGCACTGGGAGATTTTTCACTACTCTTGCAAAGGCTGGCAGTAGCGACAGCCACCTTGGTGGCACATGTCTTAACAGACTCTTAAATTCCATGCCACAAAACTCAAAGAAGTCTTTCAAATCTCTGGTCCTTGTGGCAGAACTTGAGAAATGGCTGAAAAGTTTCATTACAAATACATCCACATCGTACGGTAGTTGTGTTGCAGATTTTTTGGCTGCATTGTGAATGATGTGGGTAACAGTTAACCCTCTGGAGTGATGGGCACTTTTCTTTTAATCTGGTATACACCCCAGATTTCTTCCCATAGTTCACACAGGCATTATCAGCCCCATATGCTGAAATGCTGTTGCAGGACAAAGAGTGCCGTTCCATAATGTTCGCAATTCATCAGGATATTCATAGAAGTCCAAAAGGCCATTCACCATCCCTTCTTCTTTAGAAAAATACCTCACAACATGTGGAAATAATTTTATGTTCCCCTTGTTGAAAGCATCTGATGAAATTGCAAATGAAGTGCCTGGTTTTTGAAGGTCATGCAGGAGGCATTCCAATGAGTGGGTTCCCAAAACATTTTTGACTATGGTTTCAGCCTTGGTTCTTCCACAAGATAGTTTCTTTGCAATGTCCGAGTCACTGTACACCTGGCTGGCCAACTTTACTGCACAGTCCAAGCTGTTATAGGAAATATTGTGCTTAACAGCATGGAACACCTCAGAGGCTTCTGCTGCAATGATCCTAAGTTCTGGTCCGTCAATGTTTGTCCTCCTTGCCGACTTTGTCATCAGGTGACTGGATTTAGCTTGAAGAATGGCAGTCTTATGTTGTTCAGTTGCCTCATGTCGTGCGACATTGTTTCTTCCACTGTGGTTCACTAGAAATTCTCTCTTGCAAGTACCTGCAAAATGCTTTGACATCACTGCATCTCTCGATCCAGTCGAATTCCGTTTTTCAAACATCCTGCCACTTGCACATTCTCTTGTTGCTGGTTGGCTGTGATGAAGCTGCTGCTCTCTTCATTCTTGAGACTGTACCTCCCTAACATGCAACATATGTAGCAAAACTGTATTAGTAGGGTGCAGTAATGTATTGGTGCACGAAAGAACTGGCTAGAAATACTGGCACATGAAATCATTATTTTGAAAAAGACTGGCACCTGATATCATAAAAACAATGGCATATGAAACATGAAGCAGCTTAACGTTCTTTGATATAGATTCAATAAAGACCTGAGAACAAACTGGCTTTGGCAAAAATGGGAAAAAGGGGTTTTAAATGGATGAATACAGACACTGGCTTGAAAAACATTGGCACTTGAAAGAAATTGCTTGAAAAACATTGGCATGCGAAAAAACTGGCTTGAAAAACATTGGCATGCGAAGGAACTGGCTTGAAAAACATTGGCACGTGAAGGAACTGGCTTGGAAAACATTGGCATGCTAAGGAACTGGCTTGAAAAACAGTGGCATATGAAAGAACTGTCTTGAAAAACATTGGCACTTGATAGAACTGGCTTGAAAAACATTGGCACGTGAAGCAACTGGCTTGAAAAACATTGGCACGCGAAGCAGCTGGCTTGAAAAGGGGTCCAGGGAAGTAAATAGTGTGGGAAGAAATAGCCAGGGAATTTTTATGGCTACGCTTGTATAGGCCCTAGGGCCGATAGCCTAGTACTAACCTATGAAAAACATTGGCATGTGAAAGAACTGGCTTGAAAAACATTGGCATATGACAGAACTGAGGAATGGAGCAGAAAAGAATTAACATTACAAACCATTTGAAAAAGGTAAAATATTAAGTGAGGTAATGTAGGGGGTATTTTGGCCATTGAAAACTTTGACATTAACTCAGCTCATAGAAAACTAAATGCATTATTTTTACCACTGAACATGCCCCCACCCCACCCCTCAAGAAAATAAAGTTAAACACATTTTCACTGTACCAAAAAAAAATACTCACTAAAATGAATTAGAATGCACAGCGGATACCATAGACCCGATTTAGCTTTTGCCCACAGCAGTTAAAAGAAATAAATGTATAGCACTAATTTACACAGCGCAATGACATACTAATGAACATGCCCAACAGCAGCACTGGCTGTAATCGGATTATATTGAAAGCAGTACATCACTAAAAACAAAATATGAACTTTGCTACTTATTAAAGCAAGCTATCCAGTAACGACAACATGGTTTAGCACAATCTCAAATGCACTGCATTAACTTGAATGCATCCACAAAAAAAAAAAAAAAAAAAAAAAAAAAAGTCTATGAACATTTTACCTTTAAAAAATACTTCTTACAAGAGCATCTAAAATAAACTACAATGTACGGCAGACTCCATGGACCCCTTTTACCTCAAAACATAGCAATTCATTTACCCAGCACAACGACGCAATAAACAGACCAAAGCAAAATCAGCACCCCCATATTCACAAATTACAAGCAAAGCAGGACATTTTAACCTTATTAAAGGCAGGATAAAAAATAAAATGCACACATTTACAACTGTAAATGAAAACGATGTTGAAACAACTTCGGCAAGTTGGCAACATGTACCTACTAGAATAATAAATGCACTATGTTAACTATTAACATTCCCCCTCAAAAGGTACACCTGTACCACATGCACATTAACTTGCAAGAACAGGAAAAATTACCCAAACAGTGTATCCTAACTTCCTGAAAACAGCATTAAATTGTACACATTTCCACACAAAAAAGTGAAAACTGTGCATTTTCTATCTGCAAACAGAAAGTACCCTGAAAAAGCTACGACAATAGAAATGCATCACACTATATTCATATTTAAGACTGCCCCCCACCAGAAATAAACAAAACTTTTAAAAAGTAATGCTTTCAAATCATAACCCCAACAGCAATCACAATTACATATACATACACACACAGCTGTTATACCTTTAAAAACTACTACTCGAAAATCTCACAATAACCACTGTACAGATTTAAATACTGTGTACTGCACTCCCAACTACCTCTAAACATTAAAAACCTAAATAAAGCACAATATTCCCATTTTAAACTGCTACTCAAAGATCTCAAATAACCATTGCACATATTTAAATACTGTATACTGCACTCCCCCATTCACCTCTAAACATTAAAAACTTAAATTTAAATAAAGCACAATATTCCCATTTAAAACTACTACTTGGAATCTCAAAATTACCATTGCACAGATTTAAATACTACATACTACACCCCCCCCCATTAACCTCTAAACATTAAACACTTAATAAAAACACTATGTACTTAATTGCTGAACTAGATGGCTTCCTTGCTGCTGGAATGGCTGGTTGGATGATTGGCTTCCTTGCTGGCTGGCTTCCTTGCTGGCTTCTTGGCTGGCTTCCTTGCAGACTTCTTGGCTGGCTGGCTTGCTTTCTTGCTGGCTTCTCAGCTGGGAAATCTCAGTTCTTTCAATCATTCAAATACATTATTAGCAGCTGTAGAGCACTAATACAGGACTGCTCTAAAACTGCGACCTTTATAGGGCTCTTCCCATGTGAGTCCTCGCCCCCTTCCATCCTTGCAGCCAATTGCTGCTTGAATTACACCACAAGGACCTAACAGGAAATACCTCTTAACTGCAGGTCCGGTTTGGTGACGTAGTCGCATTGCCATGGAATAACCAGAAGTATTTTCAGCTCTTCCACGGCAATTCAGCTGCACTGAAAAATGGGACTTTAAAGTCACACTGCCTGACAACACAGGCAATGGGATAAGAAGGCTCAACCCGTGAGCTGACAACGGGATGGGTGGTAACCGTAACTGAGGGCTACCCTGGTAGTGATAACCCAAATGTGATGACTGCAACAGTGAATACACTCTAACATCTACATTTGTGGTAAGTGTACACAACTGTACTTTCTGCTGGATAAAAAAAATTGGAAACAGTCATACGCCTTGTTGCTGGGTGTGATGCACTCATGGCAGAGTGCCTGTTCACTGAAAGGCACAATAATGTGGCACGATTGCTGCATTAGGGTTTGTTCAAACACTACAATAGAGAAGCAGCTGAGAAGCATTGGAAACATGAACCATTACAGTGAGCGATTGTGTACATCAAATGGACTCGCCCATTTCCAGTAATTCAAAACATAGATGCAAGAAAACCAGATAAAGTAATCCATGAAAAAAAAGATGAATGTAGCACTGATCATTGAAAATGCACACCTAGTGATACACTGTCTCATGTATAGTGAGACACAAAGTCATAAAATATCAGGATTTGCCAACAGAAACAAGAGCAATGTAGAAGAAAGATGACCTTACACTTCCAATAGTAATAGTAGGAAGAGAAGCTGCAATTCTAATTAGATATGCTACCAATACATGTAACACCATATGAATTGCAGAAGGAGCCAGTTCTGGATACTTTGTAGGTGCTGCAAAGAGCACTTTTTTCTAACATCAAAGACTGAAATAATATTAATGTCATAAACGCTAATCATACCCTGACTTAAGAATGGGGTCCATTCCCAATTTGGTATTAGAAATCCAAACAATTTGGAGAAATTAAATGGGAAGACCTGTTTGACTTAGCAGAGATGGACAGACATTGATAGATAAAAGAAGCTGGTTACAAAAGTAAATAAGACCCAAAATATTATCAGACTTTGTAAAACAGATAAACGCAGTAATCTGAACTATTAAAACAAATTAATGTGATGTAACAGAAATAAATTTGATAAATTAGGCAGCTAAACTAATAATAGATAAAATATTGCCACAAAAATGTGGAGTAAGAAATGAAAGGAAGGGAACTGGTAGAATATCACCATGGAAGCATTGCACAGAGAAAATTATAACGCAACTAAGACAAGAAGTAGCACGGTTGGAAAAATACAGAAAAGGGAAACAAATCATCAGGTGTCCTTAGAAAGATAGACATGGTGAAAACAACTTACAGCAAATAAAACCAGATTTATCAGACCTGGAAAACAATTTGCATCAAAACAAACCAGATTTATCAGACCTGGAAAACAACTTGCATCAAAACAAACCAAATTTATCAGACCTGGAAAACAACTTGCATCAAAACAAACCAGGTTTATCAGACCTGGAAAACAACTTGCATCAAAACAAACCAGATTTATCAGACCTGGAAAACAACTTGCCTCAAAACAAACCAGATTTATCAGACCTGGAAAACAACTTGCATCAAAACAAACCAAATTTATCAGACCTGGAAAGACCTGTTTTCAATAGTAAATCAGCACAAGCAGGAAAACATGAAAGGTATGCAGATAAATATAAAGAAAATGTAAAAAAATAAGTAATACAATAAAAACCCAAAAAGGTTTTATAGAGAACTGGGAAATAAAAAGGAGTACAAACACCATCAAAAAAAGAAGTAGGTACAGTTTGTGGAGACTTGTTTATGAAAACCCTGTTGAACCTAATAAAGATCCCAAATAGAAGAATTACAAGAAAACGTAAGGAGCTCTGTTGTATGGGGTATGAAATGGAATGAAGTAGCCTGAGAAACGACAAAATTAAGAAAAGCTCCTGACTGGAAAGCCCTGGGCCCAGGTGCTGTACTTAACTTCTGGTTAAAGGTGTTAACATCTTTACACACAGGTTTAGCCCTTATTAAAATGATTAATATGCACATACTGAACAGACACCAGTATGGTTAACAATACGGAAAAAGTATATTGCTCCTTAAGATCAAAACAACAAGCCATTCTAAAATGTATAGAACACGAACTTGCCTGCCAACAATATATGAATTATAAATGTGTTATAAAATATAAACGAGTAAAGGAAAGGAAGGTATGCTTGTCACTTGTGAAGTCTCAAAGAAAACAAGGTATTAAATGCTGCATTTATTTTTAACAAGATTAAGAATCTTCCTTTCAGAGAAAACAACTAGTTTTGACTCCTTACAAGATGCACTTTCCTTTTTTTAAATGTAATAAAATCAACAATCTTCAGGAGTAAATGGACTGGAGGCATACAAGCCTAAACAGACCAGCAGAAATATCTGGATGGAAGACTGTTCTAACATTAGTATAATGTACCAGTGCATTTATCTAATTAAGTGTATGTTTTTTTTCTCTCCAGTAATACATAAAAACTTCATGCAAGACTATATCCTTTTGGACTTTAGTTTGGCATTATTATCTGTTTTCTGTGAAAATTTAAAATTCATGTCTTGAGAATAAATGTTATTTCTTTAACTGGTCAGCTTATCCATAACACAGCTTTTCAAGCTGTGCCTTTTATCATTTAGGACAATTTATTATTTTACATTTGATAACCGGGAAAGTTTACTGGACATACGTCCTTTTTCATTGGAGGCCCGAGGAGAAAAGCTCCACAAATAACATAACATTTGAGATAAAATTGAGATCAATGGTGTATCACAGTATAGAAGGTGATTAGAAATCAAACATCGATAATACATAAATTGAAAAAATAAAACAAATACAATTCTTGAGAGAGGAATATAAATGATGTTGTTGTGTCTCTTGGCTTTTCCCGGTTAGGGGTAGAAAGTTAGAACTAGAACTAATCTATCTTAAAAAAAAAAAAAAAAAAAAAAAAAAAACCCAGATACTTCTACTGAGATGAAAACATTTTCCAGCTTTAAGGGATAAGATGCATGCTGGCCTTAAGGAAAACATTCATCCACGTGGTAAGCTTGTCCTTCCTGAACATTGAAGGTGCTGGGTGAGACTCTTTATAATTAGGAAAAAAAAGAACTGTGAACTGCAGACAACCATAGCTGGGACTTTAGAGTTATCGAGCACTTATAACTTGTTTAGAAATCAATACTTTTTATTAAAAAAATATTAAATAGATTAGCACTTTCACCCTTAGAAAATATACACATATACACACACACACACACACACACTATCAATCTGTTGATCTATTTGAAAAAAAAAAAGTCAAACTTTTTTTTTTTTTTTTTTTTTTTTATATATACAGAGGGCAGGCACCCTGTACCACCCCCTCTGCTAATTACACACCCACAAACTCCGACTTCACATAGTCCCTTGGCAAAAGGAATATTCCTTTTCCTGGTGATTGCTAATCTCACACACCTGCCAAACAAAAGCCTAGTCAATGATATGCACGCAACTGGACAGCTGTCAGCATTACACACACTTGACAATTTCACTGCCACCCACATCTATATCTTTATATACAAAGTTAAGCTGGGACCACAAGCAGAAGTCAGTACAGACAAGTTTTAAGTTAGTTTAGCACTTTTGTCCAGGTAAAGGACTTCTTCACAACTGCATACATCTTGCAAACCTACATATGTTTATAAAAATGAAACATTCATGTGACATTCAGGGGAATTGAAATTTAGTGGCTCGATGTTAAAATCATTTAAAATCCTGAACAGTGAACTAAGCGCATTAGAAAAGATGCTGCAGAATGTAAACTAAGTAAAAATAATAGTGATAAAATCTGTTCTAGAAATTTCTTAATGCCATAAAGACATAGTTTAGTAACAGACTGATATTTTAACTACATTATAACTTTGCAGCTCTCATTGTTAAGATGCTAATAATGAAAATACAGTCCGGGATTCAATAATGCCTACACAAAGTGTACACTGTTCTGAGTAAACAACACAGACATTGAAAATACAGTCCGGGATTCAATAATGCCTACACAAAGTGTACACTGTTCTGAGTAAACAACACAGACATAACCACACCTTCTTTGTCCTAATTTAGGTTTTCTACTGAGATTCTTGCAGCTTTAAACATTGACAGGGGCTCATAAAGGTTACCACAAAGTTTAGGCAACATGTATACTTAGTGTAATCTTTGAGAAACTAGAGAGTGCAAAAAATGTAATAGGAATGTTCTTGAATATATATCATGTAAATTTAGTGTAGGCTTTATTGAATCTGTCCCGTAGTATTTTAGCTCTGAGGTGTTTCTCCATCCAAATCCAGTTACTACACAGGTTCTCTAACCTCAGTTATTAGCTCCCAGTGCCCATACCTAAGGTCAACTCAGAACCTCTTCCAAGATGCAAAACAAACATTCTGTGTTGAATTCTAAAGTGTGTCTATAAAGAGTATTAGTCCCCTCCTTGCTTATATATTCTTTTTCTGAAATTTCTTACACTTTTCCCATCATAAAAGGAAGTACAGGTTTTGCCTTTAGACAAGTAGGTCCCTCCTTTGCTCTCACAGTTGTAATATTTTGTGGCTCTTCTTGTTCACCCTCTCCTCTCCTCCTCACCTGTAGGGAAGTGGTTTCACGTTCAGTTACAAATTTACATTAATGGCTTTTTTTTTTTCCAACTTCTGTTTTGAAGTTATTTTCTCTTTTGTATACAGAAACTGTTTTCATGCCAACTCTATTTCTTACTTCAGGAAAGTGAGAAAAGAATCTTCTAGCTGGTATTTAAGTTGTGCTTAGTTGCCCAGGAGTTTTGTTTGTAATTTTAGGACCATAGCATTTTCAAAGTTCTTGTCCATCAAACCTCCCACGATGTTACTATTTTTCCCATATTTTTGCTTGCCCAAGTAATAGCACAAACTTTGTACTGCACCCCCAGATAATGCCATGCCTTAGCCTATTTAACATTTTTAAGGGATAACCTCTCTCCGGAGACGTTAGTGAAAATTTCACTCTCTGTCAAAATAGCTCCTAATTCAATATTATCCTGGCCAATCTAACAATCTATCCTCTTTTTTTGTATGTATGGATGGTTACTTTTGTAGTGGCAGTAAGAATTAGAGTATGTCAGTTTCCTGTATATGTTTGAAAACAATGTTTTAGTAGGTTTGTTCTTCTTATCAGTTCCATCAAGAAAGTGTATTTCTTCAATGGAAAATTTTCATAGACTCGTCACTAGACTAACGACTACAAGGGCATTTATGAGCCTAGAAGCACAACCCAAACCAACTGTGTCCCTTTGTATAATAAATGTTTAGTAGGAAGAGGAAATTTCATTTAGGAAGTTTCTAAAGGTTGTGTGCCTGTTCGTTAGTTTTGGCATAATTACTTTCTGCCTCCATCTGTCAGTGACATGGGGGTCAGACCCAGGGTTAATTTCTGATTTCCTGTCCATTGGTCAAGGTTACACTTACATTGGGTTATGGATGAACTCTACTTCACATGGACGGTGAGCCTGTTCCAGAGCATGGAGATTCTCTGAGACACATACCTGTCTCACCAACATTTCCTGTTTATGTCACAACCAAAATTTAAACCCTTAGATTTAGTGGTCCAGATGCTGTTAATTTTACAGATGTACAAATAGTCCATCAGAGCTGGATCTAAGAATGCCTTGTGTGCCAGGCATGGATTTTCTGTCCGTGTCCTCTAGGCGACTGAGTATAGAGATAAGTATTTAAGATAATCTGCATAGGACAGTGTGTTTATAGCTTAGATTTTGCTGGTGCGGAACCTTTGTGGGTGTTCAACTCTTGCATATGTCTGGTCAGATACATGCTGAAGGAGACATTATTCTCAATGATGGGACTGATAAGGGGCAAATAAAGTGGCTCTATGACTTCCTTGTGCCTGTATGCCATACCCTTACTTCTCTCTACTTTGGCCACGTGTTGATCAAAGGCCAGATTACTGTCTACATATATTGCCATATCCCTGACTGCAGGGTCAATTCTTACAGGTGTTTCATCAATTGAGTAATTAGCCTGGATGGCTATTTTCCCAAAACGCACTGTGATGCATTTGTTGGCACTGAGTTTTTATCTGTGACTTTGGCACCAGTCATTTGTTAGACCATCTTGCAAGATGTTTATGTCATGAGGAGAGACTGTGATAGCTCCCAATTTACAGTCATCTTTGAACTTGCTCAGCCAAAGACTTCTGAGAAGTGGATGCTAAGTTGGATTGGTCCCAGCATGGAGTCCTCGGGTACCCTGCTAGTGACTGGTCTCTATGTGGAGGTGGTCTTACCATTCCCAGTGTCCTGGTTCTGGTCTGTGAGCCAGCTGGCAATCCAGCAAGGTGAAGTTGGAACTCATCTCAGTGAAGGTGACACCACTGATCACTAGTCCAGCACCCCTTCTTTGCACCGCCACTTGAGGGTTACGGACATAGATGTAGAAGGCTTTGTTGCTGTCTTTAGCCTATGGAGTATCTTGACCTCATAAATGGCTTTGTTGGACTTTAAATTAGTCCTCTTAATTTCCTGTTTAGTTGAATTACAGAGCTTTTATCATTATGGTTCACAGGTTCATAGGTGTGTACTAGGCTAATGGCCCTGGACCCTTTACAAGCCTAGCCCATAGGATTACCCTGGCATCGTGCCACCCAACCTTAGTTCCCAGTGCCTCCATCTAGTAGAGCCACTGGAGTTATCCTTGGGGTGAATTTTCTGTTTCCCATCCACTCATCAAGATTTCTTGTGAAGTGGGCCAGTGAGGTGCTCTGCTTGACATGTATGGGAAGTCTATTCCAGAGCATGGGCAGTCTCTGGATTATGAACCTGTCTCTCCAGCATGTTCTGTTGATTGTGGTAATGAGGTTGAGGTCTCTGTAGCATGTGGTAAGGAGGGATTGGGATTTCTTTAGATGTAGCATTTCTAACAGAGCTGGGTCAGACATGGCTTTGTAAGTCATGGCTTTGTAAGTCAAGAAGAGATTGCCTCTAAGTAGGCAATATAAGACAGAGAATAGTTGGAGTTTTTTGAGTCTGTCCATATAGGACAAATGTTTAAGGCCTAGGATCCTCCTTGTGAGGTACTTTTGCAGCCTCTCCAGTTGTTGCAGATGTTTATTGAGGTACATGCCAAATGGGGCATTGTACTCAATGACTGGCCTAATGAGGGAAGAGTAGAGGGAGACAGTGACCTCTTTCTTCCTGGATGCAAAACCCTTAGTAATGATATGTGCTACATATAAGGACTTTCTGACCACAGTGGCAATGTGGTGGTCAAAAGAGAGGTTGCTGTCAACGTGTGTTCCCAGATCTCTTATAACGGCTTCTGTGTTCAGTGGACTACCATCGATGTGATAATTCATGGGAACCGGGTTTTTCCCAAAGGGGATGACAGCACATTTTTTGACATTGAGCTTAAGGCCATGGTTCTGACATTAGTCGTTGGTCTCAGTGAGGTCTTTCTGTAGGATGTTAACATCACTTGGGGAGTTAAAAATAGCTCCCAACTTGCAATCATCTGTGAACTTTGTCATCCAGTCCCCTCATGTTGGCCTGGACTTCAGAGAAGTAGATACCAAACAGGAGAGGACCCAGGACCGAACCCTGTGGGACTCCACTCGTGACTGGTTGGCAGTCTGACTTGGAGTCAGCTACTTTCACACTGTGGGTTCTACCTGTGAGCCAGTTTCCAGCCCACCTAGTGATATAGGGGTTGATGCCTAGCTTAGTGAGTTTTTCTATGATTCCTGAGTGGGGAACAGTATCAAAGGCCTTGGCCAGATCAAGGTAGACTGTATGAACCACCTTGCCTTCATCCACACCTCTGGAGACTGACTCAAAGAAGTTGACCTAGTTAAGCAGCCATGATCTATTCTTCACAAAAAATAAACTGTGGGATCCAGAGTTTGGAGATTCCCTATATCCTTATTTATTAGGTCTATGATGATGTGTTCCATAGCTTTGCATATAAGACTCTGGAGGCTAATGGCGCGGTAGTTCCCAGGGTCTGTAGCCGCTCCTCCTTTGTGGAGAGGGATGATTGTAGCAGTGCGCCATTCAGTAGCGACAAAGCCTGAGGTGAGGTGAGGCTGTGACTGAACAGGGCACACAGGTGAGGTGTCAGTTCACTCTGTAGTTCATGCAGAGCATAGCCAGGGATATTGTCATGTACCATAGAAGCTGTATTCTTGGCTTTGGACAGTGCTGTTTTAACCTGTGCAGCAGTAATACTGGGTGTTTGGCAATCTACTGGTATTGTGACTGGTCCTTTAGGGGGGATAAAGTTGGCATCGAATCTGTCGGCCAGTATATTGGCAATATCTGTTGGCTCAGTATAGGAGGTACCATTGTGCAGTAGCGCAGAGCAAATCTGGGTTTTGCCATGCAGATTCTTTACATAACTATATACTATCTGCTGCAATTCTGTTTTCATAGCTAGCTTTAGAGGATTTGATGAGGGATCTCAACTTTTTGTTGAGGCTGATAAGGGAGTTTTTCCAGTCTTGGGACTTCACCTTATTCCGCATCTGTTTCCTTCTGTTGTAGAGTTTGTTTATGGCAGGGGACCACAAGATTGGCTTCCTTTTTTAAGAGGAGAGTGTCTTGGTTTTATTGGGTATAGCAAGATCCATGCATTTGTGTACGTGTTCGTACAATGCATTGGTGTATGATTTGGCGGTCATGCAACTATTCTCCATTTGCATGGGTGCCGTGAAGTTAGCCACCTCTGTTTTTAGGAGCCCAGAGTTAGCTTTGGAGAAGTTTTTCATGGTAGTTACCTTTGCAGTGGGGGTGGGGGAGGGAGGGAATGTGGATTTACAAGGTGATTAGTTTGGGGTCTGATCTAACCAGGGAGGAGTTGACTATTGATATAGAGCAATGGTCATCCATGTTAGTAATGACCAGGTCAAGAATGTTACTACCTCTAGTGGGGGTAAGAACGAGCTGGTGCAGGGCATTGGAATTAATGAATTCCAGGAAACGTTGGGCAAGTGTATTGATACATCAGTAGTTTTCCCAGCTAATGGAGGGGTAGTTGAAGTCAGCCAGTATGAGAGTGTTAGGTTGGACCCTAATATTCGTATTCTCTAGAGTGCTTAGGAATGTGGAGTGTGAGTCTTGGGATATGGTTGGGGACCTATAGCAGGCTATGACCTGATTCGCTGTCTTACCCAGTGTTAGCTGCACCTGAAGTATCTCAGATGCGTTATGTTGAGCAACTAGTCTGGAGGTGTGAGCATCCTTTATGAATATGGAAGCACCACCGCCTTTGGAGCTTCGGTCCAAGTTCTGGGTCCGACAGATGTGGAATAAGTTGTAGTCTTGTAGTGCAGGGGTGCTTTCTGCTGCCTTGAACCAGGTCTCTGTTACGGCACAAATGTCGATATTCTCCATTTTAAGGAGTGCTTTGAGCGAGTGCATTTTAAGATTTAGACTTGTAGCGTTGAGCAGCATGACCCTCAGATTGCATTTGTTTGTAGCTGTTACGGTGGTAATTTGGTCTTTGGAATACCGCCTAATAAAAGCACTATAGGTGTGGCAAGAGCCTTGGCCAGTATCCAGAAGCCCAGGGGTGACCGATGCAGGCCATCTCTGACAAAGCATCAAAGTCTGTCAGTCATGTCATCCCAGGCAAACAGATACTGGATTCCTTTAAAATGACACCAGAAACTTATCCAATTGTTGAAATTGATCAGTTTCTGCTTGTACTGTGGTATTGTTCTGCGTGATGGTAGGATGCTGTTCAGGGTTAGGGTCATACCCACCTGGGCTACATAATCCTAGAGGTATGTCTCAGGTAATTCACACCCACATGTACAATGACAAAGTCATACTTGTACCTGTTTTTGAGGGACCTGAGTGCATGCATTATGTGGTGGATCCTGGCACCTGACAGGTGGCTGACTGTTACTTTCTCCTTATTCAGCCTAGTGAGTGAGACATCAGTGTGCCTCACTATCGAGTTACCTATGACTAGTGTGTTGGGCATGCTGTTTTGCCTTAGCAGCTTTGGTTGAGTGGCACAGTGTTTAGGACAGTTATGCGTCTCATGATTAGTGTTATGTTGTGGTGGTCAAGTGCGTTTCTGCCTTGGAGGTCTTTGCTGTTTGGGTAGATTTTTATTGAGAGCCTCCGTGAAGTTGGGTGCGTGGTTTGTGTTTTTTATGTGAAGGCAGTGCTAGTGTGTGTTCTGACTATGTGTTCCATGTGGTGTGGTGCAAGTGTTGACCTTCTCCTCTTGACCAGCTATTCCGCTCTTGGCTGGAGAGTCCGTGGCTTCCAATTTGGATGTGAATTGCTGTTCCTGATTTTAATCATGACTTTTTCCTTTTTATATACTGGTTTCCTCCCACATTCCAAAGTCATGCAGTAGGAGGATTGGACACTCTAAATTGGCCATAGGTATGAGTGTGTGTTAGTGTTTGTGGCATGCAAGAGCTACCACTACAGGTCTAGCCACCTGATGGTGTAAACCTTGGCTCTAAATGATTGTCACTGCTGAAATGACACCCCAAACCTATGTGCAAAAATGGGGAAAAGGGGTAGTGAATGGATGGGTATACCCTACTAAGCTTAGGATTCCTCCAGTGTGGTTTGTTTCAGAGTTTTTTGTTGATTACTTCTAGTAGGTACATCAGCCCCAGTATGGCTATTTACATGTTTGTACATCATCTGTATGAACAATTCCACTTAAGTTGCTGTGAAATCAGAGTTAGAAGGGGCATTGAATTTATGACAAACTGTCTCATAATTAGATGTCATTTTCTTTGGAAATGTTCCCCGCTGCTTTCCTGGTGTTTCTGAGTTGATTTTCATTTAGAAGGAGACAGCTGAGTGGTCCAACTTCAGCAAGGGTATTTGTGTTAGTAAAGTCCAGGAATCGTTGTGAAGGTAACTTTAAGGCAGTTTGTTTCCCAGTCTAGAGAGGGGGTAGTTAAGGTCTCCTATGAATAGGGTATTTGGTTTAATGGTGAGTGTCTCCAGTATATCTAGGTATTAGCTATGGAATTCTTGGTACATAGAGGGTGACATATGGCTTGATAGGATAGGATGTGTGGCTTTGTCTAAGGTGATTTGCATGTGGATAAACTCCAGGAAATTGTACCGTTTAACCAACCTAGGATTATACTTGTTGCTAATGTAGATCAAGACTCCTCCACCTTTTGTCCCCGTCTGCGCAGTAGAAGGTACTGAAATCTTGCACTGATGTTGCATTTTCTGTGAATTTAAATCATGCCAAAGTAACAGCACAGATATCTATATTTTTCACACTGATGAGAGCTTATAAGGTGAGGAATGTCTTGTTTAGATGTCTAGCATTAAGCAGTAACACCTTAATGTCTCTTTTGAGTTTTATTTGCTACGTTGGTAGGTTTGTCAATTTGACATTCCCTAAAAAAGGCTCTAAGTGGGACGGATAAAGGTTTAGACATTATTCTGAATCCTGTGGAGGCAGGTGCAGACCATCCATTGCAAAGCAATTTGGTTTGTTAACAATATCCTCCCATATTGACAAATACTGAATCCCTATGGAAAAATACCTGAAACTAGGCCAATTATTGAAGTCAATCATTTTTCATACTGTGGTATCATCATTGGTGAAGTCCGAATGCTGCTCAACACAAGGCACATGCCTGCCTGAAACACACATTTAGAGAGATCAGTAGTGTCTCTCTTCATATATTCCAGGAAGACATGTCTCGGGTCATTAAAACCCACATGGACTATTATACAGTCATACTGGTACCTGTGTTGTTGTGACTTGAGTGCATGTGTAACTTGGCAGAGCCTGGCTAACTGTTCTATTTTCCTTGTGAGTGGAGCATCTGTGTGCCAAACAAAGGAGTCCTCTATGACAAGAGTCCTGGGTAATACATTTGATTGCCTTATGGGCTTTGCTGTTGGGTTCCACTGGGTGCAAGAGTATGTGAGCTATTTTGTGTTCCTTTTCAAAAAGGGTGTGGTAGTATCAAGATATTCTTTGGTTTCTCCTTGGTCCCTTTTCAAAAGATACGAGTGTGTGTGTGTGTGTGTGTGTGTGTGTGTGTATATATATATATATATATATATATATATATATATCTATATATCTATGTGTATATATATATATATATATATATATATATATATATATATATATATATATATATATATATATATAAAATGGATCTAGTACTTTTGATCGAAAGATCAAAAGTCCGAATCCACATATATATATATATATATATATATATATATATATATATATATGTGGATCTACTTGCTGTCAGCAAATGCTGTTTCACCGAAATGGGACATTCGTGAGTGGATTTATGCGAAAGTGTGTTTTATCGAAAATGCACTTTCGTGTAAATTAGTAGGTAAAACAAAAAAACTAAATTATGTAAATAAAGAAAAAACATGTGGTTTGCATGTTAACTTAGTTGTACAGCAACGTTTAGTGTTGATGTACAACTAAGCGGACTGTTGTTGAGATTGTAGTACAGATGGGATGAAGGAACATTCCCTTTTCCTCACTGTAGTGCGATCTTGGAGTGAGAATATTAAAGTAGGGGGTGTGTGGGGGGGTGCAGGGGGGCTTTCCCCCATGCATAAAAGTGTTTTAAGTGTTAGGTTTGTTTTATTTTTGTTATGGCTTTACACGAAAGTGCGTTTTCGTTGAAATGAACATTCGTGTAAATGCATTCGCGGATTTACGTTTCAGTGAAACACAAATTTGTTAGAATGCAGTAGATCCATATATATATATCTATATCACATATATATATCTATATCTATATCAGTATAATTGTATACGTTTAATCCATTGTAAGTAAATGTTCAAAAATGTAGTCAAAGGACAATGTATACGGATAGCAAGAATGTCATCAACTAAGGAAGCAATGGAACAAGACATTACTATGTTATACAGTATGTTTAGAACCAGAGGCTATCCAGATAAGTTACTCAAGAATATTACACAATTTGTTATTTCAGAATGGGGACATAGATATAAACCCTTGCTGGGAGCCAATGAGCCTGTAAGAACAACAACCAGAGATGAGATTAACCACTTTAATAGAGTATGTATCCTAACATATTCGCCTTTTGTACATTGTATTAAAGAAATATTATTTAGACATTGGGACATCATTACCACAAGTAATCTGGGTAGTATTCTAGGTGAAATTGTATACAAGGTGGCACCTAATTTAAAAAGGATGTTAGAACATACAGATAGGCAAAATGATAAGT
>NC_056744.1:1714947254-1715022099 GCF_019279795.1 Protopterus annectens
ATAATAGGTGGGTATAATGACTTCTTATCATAATGGTGATACTTTCCATATTATATTTGAATGTGAATTGTCTTACAAGTATAAACAAATAGGAAATAATTATTTTAAAAAATGGGAATTGCAAACACCAATGCTACAGGCGACACATTTGGAAAGAAGATAGTATGTGAATTTGAAAAATGGATTTCAAGATGGATATTAAGCAGAATATGAGGGTGAAGGAAAAGAGGAGTACTTACATTAATTGCTAGGGAAACTCCAGTAGTGACAGAAGAGTTAAAGATAATAATGGCAAATTTGTGGTAGTCAGTAGCTACTGGCAATTTAGGAGGATTATGATGGCATGTATTTATATTCCATTTTGAACTGTAAGGAATTTTGGGGAGAAATAATCAGCTTTCAGCAGGGGATACCATTTATAGGCAGGGACTGGAATTTAATTTGTAACAGTGATGTATTTGGAGAGCATAGGATGGAAAATATAACAAAAGAGAGTTGATTTCTGATAATATTTAGTATGGAACACATGAATAGAGTAGTAGGAACTTGGAGAGAAATTACTTATTATTCTCCAAGGTACAATAATTGGACTAAACTGGATAGAAATTATATTTCACAGGAACATTTGTATTTAATTAAGAGCTTTGGCACACATCCAATAACTATTTCAGATCATGCACCAATAATAACTAAGATAAAAGCACAGGGTATTGAAGTAAAAATTTCCCCACTTACCTGTAGATACCTGTACCTGAAGAGAGGAGTTTAAGGAATGGGTAGCAGAAATTATTCGGAAGTTATTAGAGAAGATAGAAAGTACTCCAGAATTTGTAGCTAGTGAGTGGGATAAAATGAAAGTGGCATTTAAAAATAGGCTAGAAAGAAAAGAAAAGTTATGGTTCAGAAGTAACAAGAAGTATTTAAGTGAGGCTAACAAAGGTTAAAATACTGCAGAATAAAGGAAAGTCTCACAGAAAAAGATGTGCAATTACAGGGTGCTAAAGAGAAAATAAGTGGGTACTTGAAGAATATCTATGCATTTAGAAATATTGCTGTTAAGCAATTGTTTTTTATAGTAACTCCAGAGCACAAAACCATGTAGCACAATGACTTGGGAACAACAGAATGTGGAAAGCATTGTTGCCAAAATTAGGGAGGCTATAACAAGAAAACTAACCAGAGATCCTGTAGAGGTATTAGAGGTATTTCAGAAATGTTATGAAAATGTGTATAAAGCTGAGAAATGGGGAAATCAAGAAAAAGCAGAAATGGATGCTTGCTTAAATATTCCTATAGACCAGAACCACAGAGATTTCCTTAATTCAAAGCAGAGTGAGGCCATTTCCAATTCATCTCAATGTCTTTTGGTTTGTTTAAAGCATGCAGTTTATTTTCAAAATGTATCCAGTAATAGCATCTTGTAGGACGAAGTGCAGTTTTCTTTACACATAGCTTGAAGACTGATTCAAGCAGACGTTTTTATGGAAATTCAGAAGGGCTTGAAATTTATTCTTGTACGCTTTCAAAACATTGGGCCTTTCACCCAACATCTCCAAATCAATTTAAACTCCATCAAAGTAAGTTTTTTTTCTTTGTTTTTAAACAAGAAACATCTTTGCCTATGTCATACATGATAATTTAATAATCTTACATTTAAACAAGTGAAAATATACCATAGCGACAAAATCTCAGTTAAAAGCATTATACAGTACAGCTACAGTTGTGTCACCATGGTTTGTAAACATTATACATCACTTTTAATATATCCAGTCATTGTCAGTCAGCCATTACATAGCTTATTCAAATTCTTCCTTTTTAAACCTTGTCCCTCCTCTGCATGTGTAGATTCCATTTTTTTCCTATGTAATTTGCTCCTACCCTTTTCTAAAGATCCCAATTCCAGTTATTTTATTTCTGTTACTATCTTCTCTGCTTCTAGTAAAGTTGGTTTAGACTTTGATTTCCATTTTCTAGTAATTGCTTTTTTTGGCAGCTGTCATAATTAGACTCAGCAAGTTCTTACTATATCTAGGCAATTCTGATTCTGTATCAGAGCTCAAAAATCATTTCCCTAGTTAGTCCAATTTGCTCACCTAGCATTTGTGACAGAGCAGTCTGCAGGGAATGTTTAAAGTCTGCCAACTTGTTACAGTCCCAGAAAATATGTTCCCATTTACCTCTTTCTTCCCCATTATACTGCCAATGTTTGCTGTCTACTGGAGGAAACATTCTTTGGAGTCTGCTTGGGGCATAAAAATGCCCATATAAACACTTCAAGTAAAGATCCTAAATCTTCTAGATTTTGTTGTATATTTGGGAGACATGCATATATCCCTCATTGCTTCTTTGTGAATTGCTTATCCAATCTCTCTTCCCAATCCTCTCTAACCTCCTGATTGATTCTTATAGTTATCATGCACTATTTTATATGCTGTGCTAATTATTCCTTTTTAACAGCAGCTTCTGTTCTAGATTCTACTAAAAACTCTACCAGTGCTGGTCTTTCATTTAGGACCCCCTATTTCTTTCTGTTTGCCTATACCCTGACATCATTCCTTGATAGGGAGGACAATCTGTAACCCTGTAGTCCAAGTAAGTTCTTGGCATCTTCCCATTCTATTACATTTCCCTCTCTACTTATTTGCTCCCAATATCTTGGTTCCTTTCCCAAACTTCTCCAATATATTCCTGACCCCTCTTGCCTATTGTCTGTATCCCTAATTGTAGTCATCCCTATCGCAGAATCTCCTTTCTCCATTCACAGTAAGTATTTTTTCTTGTGGCTTTACAGGGCATGGAAATACAAAAGACTTCCCTCTCAGAGGACAAAGTACTCTCTCTCAATATCTCTTCTTCTTTCTAGAACACAATAGAGAACAATACCGTTACTACTGGAGGGTTCTAAGATGCTGTCATCATTCATTCTTATGGTCATATTATCCCAGCTAAACATGAGGACGTTGCTGTTGTATCTAAGAAACAGATGGTGTCAGCACTTCCAGTTGATGGAAGTCCTGATCCCTCTCCTTCCCTGTATGAAGAACTCATGGTAGAAGCAGTAAGAACTTGTCAGTTCTGTGGTGCCTTTCAGACTAGCCCAAGCCATTCAAGCTTTCACCAAAGACTCCTATGGCTTAGCCTTGGGGCCCATGTCAGATAACTGAAATCCATGGTCCATGGAACAGGAGCATTAGAAACAGATTCATAAACCTGAAATAAATTATGGCTGTTCTCCTAGCACAGAAAATATTCTAAAGATTCGGACACGGGGCCATCCATAACCTTACAAACCAGTCTGCAATCATGTTGCAATCATGTAGTGCATCAGCAAGCAACAGAGTGCCTACTCATTAATCTTGTGCAAGTTGGAAATGTAGGTATGAGAGATTGTCAAGGAGTCAAGTTCAACAAGAGCAGCCTAAAAGTGCCCCTCTCTCTCGAGAGAGAAAGAGAGAGAGAGAGAGAGAGACCCAACAAGAATGGATTTTGAGCAAGGAATTCTTTCAGGATATGATGGGCACATCAGGTTTTGCGGAAGTAGATTTATTTTGCTTTCAAAAACTACACAGATTTGAAGGTTTTGCTACAGAACAGTAGCTCTAGCATCTGGCAAAATAGATGCATTCTCTCTGAATTAGATGGGTCCATTTTTTTTCTGCTTTTCCTGTCATACCACTAACCCCCATGGTATTGTACAAAATCAAGGAAGACAGGCCAGAAGTCTTAGTGACTTCCCCCCTCTTGGAACAGGCAGCATTGTTTTTCTCTGCTGCTAAGCCTATCAAGGGCAGAACAAAAATGTTACTTTGGTATTTGTACTTTTTGACACACTAATGCACCCTTCTCTGACTTCTCTAAAAGTGACAGTCTGGATTTCTGTGTGCTGTGGTTTCATGCAATAAATCGTGTTTTTAAAAGTGCTTGTTTCCTGCTTCATTGGGCACCTTGGACTTTTGTTTCGAGTGAGTGCTGGTGCTTTTAACATAATTCTTGAGGACATTCTGGGTGACCTAGCATTCGTCCCATCCACGCATATGTTTTGAAAGGGTGTGCCAAAGACCATGGAGGAGGATAAGAAATTCAACAGAAAGAAATCATACCTAACACTACACTTGATGTTATCCAAAAGACTAAGAGCAGAATTTAAACTATTCACCCTTTAGGGCCTATCTAGGGACTTGGACCTTAATGCAGGTTGATGGTCTGGTCTTGAAATACTTGTCAGATCTTTATCAAACTGGATTAATACATGCATCCTCAAGTGTCCATTGTTATGCTGTCTGAGTCTGCCTACCTTTGTATACTCCTTTGGTTCTCAACCACGTTTGAAACAATTCTTGAAAGAGTGTCACATCTTAGGCAACTGTGGAGGGTCATCGTTTCATCATAGGCCCTCTACTGTGTTTTAGAGAATCTAACCCTGGGGGATTTTAAGCCAGCTGTTTCTGCCTTCACGGTTACCTTTCTTGGAAAACACTATTCTTGCTGGCTGGGACATTTGCTAGGAGAAACTGAGAAATACAAGCACTGATGTGCAATGAGCTATCCTTGATTTTTACATGATGGGGTCTCCCTTCACACTACCTCCTCATTCGTGATGAAAGAAGAAAGTGAGATCTCTTGGAAACATGTTAGTCACATCACTGTGTTTTCTCCTGAATTCCAGATCAAGGAAAGAGAGAGAACACTGCACTCTTTTAATGTACATAGACAACTGAAAATTTATTTGCACAGAATGAAAGCATTAAGAAAAATCTCAGCAAGTGTTTGTATCCTTTACAAAATGCAATTTGAAGCCTGGAAACAGTGGCTTAACCACTTTATCTGCTACTGTGCATGTGGCAAATGTATATTAGGTCATGTAAAACCACACTGCATAAGAGCCAAAGCAGCTACCACATCATTCCTTAGAGGGTCAGTCTATTCTGGAAGCAGCTACTTGATCACCAGTCCACAACTGAAAACATTATAATTTGTGGACTGCATCTTAGGACCAGAGCATGTTTGCTTCTGCTACCCTGCAGAGTCTGCTATTCTAGAGACAGAGATGTATCATGGCCAGCCATCCTAGTTCCAGTGGTCTGACAGTCATCTCATTGATGAAGAATGCAACCATGAAAAGTACAATGAGCACAGAGAAGCTGTGTTTGGAATTTACCATATTTGTAAATGTTTGAGTACATTCACTGTTACAGGCCATGTTCCATACCACTATCCTGTCTTTCATGATAGGGCATCCTGGGATTGGGTTAAGTACTCTGTTCTATTGCCAAATTCCTTCCTATCAGGACCCCTCTCTTCTTGAACTTGCATTTACTGCCAGACAGGGAGCCTGAGGTCTATTGGGTAGGCACTTTAATCAGAGGGGGGATCCCCCTCCTGGTCCATTGCTGATATGGTTCCTGCCACAGCCTGCACAAAAAAGACCTGAATGTGCCATCAACAGACACCCCTCTTATATCACTAATGTACTGATGTCCAAGTGGGAGGTAATCTGATGATACCAGTGGGAGTAAGGTACTGGCTTGGAATACAGGTGAACTGTTGGGCTACCTCCAGAAAGACTATCCCATTAATGCAGAGTGAGACAGTGAATGGACTTTAAAATCACTGGTTCTGATAAATTCTTAACATAACTGTACTTGGTGTGAAAGTATCTGCCACTTTGAAGGTACATTTTATAATGAATCCAGTGATGGTGGGTAAGTACCCCACTGGGAATTTTTTCATTGCTGTGGTCTTGTTTTATTATTTACTTTGTTAACTGGGTTAGCTGTAATCTCCAGAGAAAGTTTTCAAAGAGGACACAAGATAAAATAAACTTCAACTTCAAATTTAAGTGCCTGAGCTCAGCCACTGTACAATTGTGTTAATAATAATAGCAGATATAAAACATAAGACATTTATAGTAAAACATAACACATGTATAACTTATAAGAAGTTAATAAAACATTAAAATAGTAAAACTAATGAATAGTAAGCCATTGCATATAAATGGGTGTTTAATCACTCAAAAGTGTTAAGAGCTTCAAAGCCAGTGGGAAGAACGTTTCACAACAGAAGCCTTTGATGTTTAAATGATCAACAAGCACATGGTTCTAGATTATTTGACGGAACTGAAAGGAGGCATTGATTACTTGAATGAAGTGTACAGAGAGGAATGGACCTGTGTCAGTGCTGTGCTAGATACAACAACTGTAGTTATGAAGGACTAGGTAAACCAGGACAAGGATCTTGTAGGCATCCACTGCTATATTGGTAGTCAGAGTAGGTTCCACAGAATGAGGGTGATATGATGGTACCTAGAAACCTCAGTTAGTAGCTGAGCTGTGAAGCTTTGTACCAGTTGTAAATGAGCAACTTTAGAGTTTGGTAGACGTATGTGTTACAGTAGTTTAAATGTGAAGAGACTCAAGAATGCAGCACTGTAGGGAAGTCGCTATTAGAAATAAGGTTCTTGAGAAGAGTGATGTTTCTGCAGATGGAAACATGATTTGACAACAACTGAATATTTTGTTGTAAAAAATTATACCAAGATTACTCATCTTTGATATAGGTACAAGCTTGTCACCTCGATAAGAAACAGGAGATGAAGCAGGCACTGAAGACTCCCATCAGTGTTGTTTATTTCATCAAGGTGATTGTCTTTGAGTTATTGAGTTTAAACCTGTTGCTGATCAGTTACTCATGGGTAACTACCAGGTCAGATGAAAGGGCAATAAGGGTAGTCACAAAATCCTAATGAAATGAAGGGTAAAGTTGTGTGCCATCAGCATAGCTATGTTATTGCAAATGTCTCAGATAAGGTCATCAAGTGGCTGTAAGTAAATAGTGAACAACAAACAGCCAAAAATGGAGCATTGAGGGTACCCAACAAACCAGATGGTCGGAGAAAAAGAATTAATCCCTGGTATCTTGTTCTGTACAAGCAGATAGGTGGAAAACAGTCTAATCAAGTACAATCCCAGAGATACCACAATAATGCTCCATGTGATCTAGAAGAATAGTATCGTCCAGTAAGTCAAATGCTGATGAGACATCAAGAATGACCAAAACTAGACTTCCAAGATGGCTGCACACTGAGTAACAGCTTAATTTCAGCTCTCCCAGTGTGAAAACAGAAACTCAGAAAAGACGACAATAAATTTGTCTTTATGGGTAAATTTCAGTAACTGGCTAGTAACTGCACTGCCTGGATGCCAGGAAAAAAAGAAATTCAGGAAAACTGAAAAAAGTAATCACAAAAGATGATTTGCTGGGAAGAATCCTGCAGCTGTTAAGCAAAAAAACAGTTCATGCTCCAGTTTTGGTGTCAGACATGACTTCTAGTACTCTAGAGGAAAAATAAGTCAAATGTGCTCAGAGCTGATTAAAATAAATGAAATATTGCGGAAGTATATCAACTCAAATAGCAAAAGGCTGAAAAAAATGGAAGAAATTGATAAAATTGCAAATACCAAAGGTCAATGTGAAGACAACGCTGGCTGAGTATGGCAATTCTCAAGAAAAGATGTTTCAAAAATGGTAGAATTAGATGAGCAAGCACATTGGGAAAACCTGAGATTTTCTGCTGTACCAGAGAAACTAGAAGGAACAGACTGTATTAATTTTATGAAAGAACAAATAAACAACTGGACTGGTATTCCACAGCAGGATTTGTTAACTGAAAGGGCAGATCGTGTGTGTGCTCCACATTTGGCAATGAGAAAGTAACCCAGACATTTAATAGTAAAGATGTAATCCTCCCAACAGAAAGAGCTGATTCTGACAAAACTGTGGCAGAAGGACAAAGTATTAAAACTGGTAGACAGTAGGATGTTTGTGGAAAGTGATTACTCAACTGTACACCAGGCAGAATTGAAGTAAATGTATTCTGCTATTCAAAGAATGTCAAGAAGCAGGTGTGAGATTCAAACAGCTGTATCCCAACTGTTTTTCAGAATATTTTTTCCTGGAGGGTCAAAATAATTCTTTGATGCAGAACATGCTAAGAAGAAAATGCAAACATTTGTCCAGCAAAAAGTGAGTTATCAAACAGAAGGGGATTCTGTTGTTTATTCTTCAGATAATAAAACCCATAGATAGTCTATGCCAGTAAAACCTTTACTATGTTCCAAAACAAAATTCTTGAGAGACAAAGAAAAGCACAAGAGTTTATTAGAAGAGCAAGGAGTATGTTGTAAATGAACCAGTGACTGGATTTGGGAGATGGCAATCAACAGGAAAAAAACCTGCAACTCAGAAATTGATGAATAAATGTGGGATTACAAAGCATTAATTCTATCTTGATCAGTTTAACTGATCAAGAAACCTGGAAATAGTAGAATTGTTTCACTTTGTTAAACTTGTGGGGGACAGCTATTGGTCTAATGGGGACTCCAAAGCATATAATCTATGTCATGTCATTAATGTTTGGAAGAACATTTAGGAGAGGGGAAGAGGAAATGAAAAGTTAACTGTAAGTAAAACAAAACTTTTTTCTTAACAGTATTTTTATAATACATGGCATTAACTGCATGCTATAAACTAAAGCTTTTTTCAGTTAATTTTGTGTGTCGTGTGGATACTAAAGTAAACAGGTGGCCCTTTTATTGTGGATACTAAAGTAAACAGGTGGCCCTTTTATTGTGGATACTAAAGTAAACAGGTGGCCCTTTTATTGGGGATACTAAAGTAAACAGGTGGCCCTTTTATTGGGGATAGTAAAGTAAGCAGGTGTCCCTTTTATTGGGGATACTAAAGTAAACAGGTGGCCCTTTTATTGGGGATAGTAAAGTAAGCAGATGGCCCTTTTATTGTGGATACTAAAGTAAACAGGTGGCCCTTTTATTGTGGATACTAAAGTAAACAGGTGACTCTGTTTTTCCTTCCTTCCTTTCTTCTTCTTTGCTTTTAAGAAATGTAGGCAAAAGAGAATAAAGCCTGGACAAAAGAACACGATATAAGTAAAACTGATGTATGTTTTCTTATTTTTGCATAGGAGAATGACTGGATTAATTACCCTGTCTTGATTTAATAATATGTTTTAAGGGTTGTTGTTGTGTCTTTCGGCTTTTCCCGGTTAGGGGTCGCCACAGCGGAACTCCGGTCTGCTAATGATTGGCAGTAGATTTTTACATGTCGAGTTGCCAGCCCTGATGCACAACCTTCAATGAAGGTACGCCCATTCACGCATGTCTCCACACAGAAGACGCTCTAGCTGAGAATCGAACGGGACAATGTCTTGCTGTGAGGTGACAATGCTACCGCAGCACCACCAAACAAATAAAAGAACACTGAGTATAATGAAGACTGAATATGACTATGTAGCTGGTTCTCATGTGTCTATGGAGACAATCTGATAATGGGGCATACCTCTCACTCTCTTAGAGAAAGAAATCTGGACAAAGGACCAAAATAGGGACAAGTTTTAAATATTGCTCTTATAAACTTAGGAAGATGATAGAATAACAGGTTTTGCATTAGCATGAATTTTTTGAAGGGTATGAAGTCTGAAATTTAAATGTCTGTCATTATTTTCTGACTTCAACCCTCAATGATTTCTCAATGATTTGCCAGAAAACCAGAATTTTATGAGAAAAAGACCAAAAAATGTGAGGCAACAATCTGGACATTCTGCAAAAATTGGGTCTATATTATAAACAAGAATGCTCTAAACAGCGAATACATCTAAATCAACACATGAATGTATTTCGTCAACCAACAGCGTCACGCAGGTAAGCTCAAACTAACTAAATAAAATTAACACGCTTTTGCAGGGGGACAAGCGCCCATGCCCATGCACCTCCACAATCTCCCTACTTAAATATACCAACTCTGAGAATGCAGTACAGTGGGGAAAAGGATATATTTCCTCATCTCCCTGATCGCCCTGCTGGCCAAGCAAATACGTTTGGCGTTTTCATTTTTACCGATTGCATATTTCACTCTCTTGTACATCAACCTTTATGTATCAGTGTAGATGTATTCACTGTTTTGAGCTTTCGTGTTTATGATATAGACCCAAAAAATCTGTACAGTTGAGAGGTATATAAGTGGGCAATATAAACAATAGTTTTTCAATGGCTAGGAGATGTTTTCTGAAAGCATTCAACTTTTTCTTCATTTAGGTGAGGAATAAAGATAAGACCAAAACAGACAGCACTTAGTGTAGGTAGAAGCACAGGCTGCACCATGCATCTTAGCATGGATACCCTTCATTTTAGGTTAATTCAAGCCTGTTAGTGTTGCTGTTAATCTCGGATAATTGTTCATATTCGTAGGGTTTAAATTTCATTATTTGAAAGTATACATAGTTATGTGTATTAGTATTAAATTACTAGGTTTTGGGGGGGTTCTGGAGGTTTTTTTTTTTTTTTTTTTGGTTTTCATTAAAACAAAAAGTTTTTTAAGACATGGGTTCAAATGGATATGGCAGTTGTTCCTATTAGGATAGTTAAACTTCATTATTTGAAGATGTAGATAGTTTTTTTTTGTATTAATATTACGGTACTAGGTCTTAGGAGTGTTTTGGAGGTGTTTGTTTTTTTTTGTTTCAGGATTTTCATTAAAAGAAAAAGTTTTTTAAGATGTGACATAGGTTCAAATAGATATGTCAAGAAATGAAAAAGATCAGCCTGACAAACATTAGTATATGAATGTAGCACAAAAGCTTGAGCTATACATTAAAAAACTGTTGCACATAACAGGTGGGAATAATAACTTCTTATAATGGCACTTTCCATATTATCTTTGAATGGTGTCACAGACATATACAAAAAAAGAAAGAGTTGAACTATATTAAAAATACAGAGTGCAAATAGCTGTGCTACAAGATGCACATTTGGAAAGAACTAAGCATGTGAATTTGATAACAAAGGGATTCCAGGATGTTATTCAGTGGAATACCCGGGACAAAAAAGGGAGAACTTATATTAATTGTGAGAGGAGCTCCAATAGTGATAGAAGAAGAAGAAAAAAGATAAGACTGGGGCAACAGTGAGGATGCATCTGGGGGCCTACAAGGAAAATATAACAAAAAGGGTAGACATTTTGAAGAAATTTCTGAAAATATTTAGTACAAAAGATATAAATTCACTAGTAGGAGTTCAGAGTGAATTTACATACTATACCCCAAGGTACAAAAACTGGGTTAGGCTAGATAGAAATTATATTTCACAGGAAAATGTGCATCTAATTGAAAGTTTTGATACGCATCCAATAACTATTTCAGATCATGTGACAAAATTTCCAATAAAGAACAATGTAAATTGATTTGATTATTAAACATTTCTGTATTTTTAATTAAAAAAGCCTAATGAATTCAATGCCCCTGTCTTGTAGAATACTCATAAGTAATGACTCAATGTCCACAGTAACCATCTGGGCTTCTGCATCATCATAATTAAGTTGCTGATTAAATCTCCATATTTCGTCTAAAAAATCCCAATAATCTCCACTATATGAACCTGTTTGAATCTCTAATATATTAGGGTAATTTTTGGACTAATAGATTTAAAATCATATCCATATACAAAGGAATACCTTCAGTAATGCTATTAGGCGCTAAAACTATAGGCCTAAAGGAGGGTTGTGTTTAACTCTTTATGTGTTTTGGGAATACCGAACAAAACCCCTATTGTCGGATTTTCCACCACCATAAAATTATATAATTCATGATTAATATCATTGTTCATTAGGAAATCATACAAACAAGCATGAATAAATTTGTAGCTACTGTGTATAAAATCCAAGGAAAACATAGAATATTCATCAGTATTCCCAAGTGTGTTCTCAATAGCTGTTTTATAGTCTTCACTATTCATAATGGCTAACCCCTCCCCCTTCCTTTATCGGCCTTAATAAACCTCAACTCTTTTTTACTCATTAATTCATTTAATGCTTTTCTTTCTTCATAATTTGTTATAAAAGCAGTAATCGCTCTTGTTCCACAACAGTTTACGAATATCTCACAACACTTTTCAGATACTTTTATGGTATTATGTAGGGTAGGATTAAAAACAGATGGCTTACATAACTTATCAATATGTTTAACTTCATGCAACAAATATTTTAAATTGTTTACTGGAATAAAACTGGCAAGGAGTCAGAAAACCTGCTTCCTGGTGAACTTAACCTAGTGTAAATTTACTGATTGAGACTGAATTTTTTTCCTTCTAGTAGTCCGAATTTTACTAAAAGCCTACTAGAGATGAAGTTTATTTTACCAAGAAACAATTTAAAATCCAGTCTTATTCCATACCCTGAGTAAAAGTGGTTGAAAAATTCTGCCAAGTTAGGTTTCTCTCCACTCTGGACTTGACCAAGGGTTACTAGTAAATCCAATTAACTCCAGTGGGCAAGCAGAAAACAGCATTATTCTTGCTGGGTGGATTTTTCTGCTATAATGTCAAGCCATCTGGCCTTCATGGAGCTTTAGATGTGTTTCAGAGTCTTATCTGCTGCATTCTAAGACCTTATGCTAGGTATACTGTAGATTATCTTGCTATCATAACTATTTTCAGAAATGGCTAGAAAAGGCGTATCCCCAAATACTAAGGTATTCTAAACTGTCTGTGTCACGTAGATTTAACATACAACCCCAGTAAATGACTATGTGATATGAAGAGGGATTGTAAAACTACAGGCAGAAAAGGTAGAAACCTTATGAAATTGGTTCATATACATTGCCAAAAATACATGTCATGGCTTTTTAGAGCTAGCCAAGTTAATCCCTAACATATGATAGCTTGCCTCTTTACTAAAGATAGGGTGCATTAAATGTGACATGGATGGAGATGACGCACTAGACTTTCTGAAAGATTAAATAAATGCTTTGCTGTAAACTCATCCCATCACCAAATGACTTTTACGTTATTAATGGTTGCCACTGAGGGTGATACCAGAGAAGTACTTGCACAGAACAAATGGTGTTGAACTCCCACTCAAACAGAACAAAGAGGGTGCTGAACACCCACTCACACTGAACAGAGGGTGCTGACCACCCAGTATGTTATATAAGTGGAAAAATGAATAAAGTTGAACAAACAGTGTTTGAAAGGGAATGTTTTGTCATTAAGAGACTCTCCATGCTTAATTATTATCTGTTTGGTCAGAAAGTTCTTGCTACAGACTATGCACCTTTCATTGGCTCTATAGGCAGAGAGATTAATTCCAAGCTAACCAGCTGGGTTTTTTCCTTTATGAACATTCTAGTTTAAAATGTTGAACCATCTAGCTTGCTACTAAATGAATGTATGTGGGTTGTCATCAGCCTACACCCTAAGGTCTCCAGAAATGATTGCTCTACACTGATGGGTTACATAATATTGTGACTGCCAGGCTGGTGCTGAATATTAGGGAAACATGGGAGAAGAAAGGCATGCCATCGCTGAGCCTAGGATATACACGATAGGGAGCATGATACAAGACAGATAGTCTTCTTGCAGGAAACAAGTATGAAAGCTAATTGGGGCATTTGTTCTATTCTCCATAGTAATGTTATTTCGGGTCTATATCATATTATCGAAGTATTAAAAGTTCGAATCACTGAAGTTCCAACTTTAATGATTGAACCTTTACTACTTTGAATTTCAAAAAAAACATTTTCAGCCAAAAAAAAAAAAAACAGTCTATGTAGGTGCACCCCCCCCCCCCGCTACTTAAATATACCAACTCCAAGATCGCACTACAGTGCAGTAAAGAGAAATCTTCCCTTCCCACACTCTATGGCAGTCTCTGTTATATGATTCAAAGTTTTACAACTTTGATTATTAAAGTTCGAACTTTAGTGATTCAAAGTTGTAAAACTCCGACAATATGATATAGACCCTGTTATTTCTCACTACTGGAGTTAATTTACTTTCTTCTGATCCTAGAAACAGTTCAGGGAAGAGGCCAGTGACTTTTTGTAGAAGGATAAGGTAGTCAAGTAGTGTGAAAGAGAGAAGTCTATTCCTGATGAAGTGATTACATCTTGTCTGAATGGGATTTATCCTGCTTACACAGGAAAACCAGAGTAATTCTACAAGCTGCTGTGGGCCTTTGTAATATGCTGGTGTGCACTTTTCTGGGGATGTTCGTACCTGAAGGACTGAGGAATTTTGTTATTGTGCCAAGGTAAAGTGTCTTCTCTCTCAGAAAAAAATATTGTAAATATTACTGCTTGTATTTGGAGTGAAACAACTTGTTTTTGGTTTATGTTTGAACTGTTTTCAATGGTTATCAGTGAAGCTTCATTTACTGCTGACGTCTACAGTCTCTGCTAAGTGAATGAAGACAGCAGCAGCTATCACAATCACACCTTCTCTACCAGCCGTTAGGTCAAGCAGTGACAGAAGAGGTCCCAAAATATGAAGAAAGACTACATTTGTACTCCCACCCCTTTCTGCTTCCTGAAGGGGATGGATTGTGGAGCCTGATTCTGGATGTATATAAACTCAATCTTTCTTTGAAAATACCCAAGTTCAAGATACTGACCCAACAGTTGCTTCTGTCAGGCACTTTCCTCATCTCATTGGACCTGAAAAATGCTTACCTGCCTGCCTGTAATGACACGGATCACAGGTTTCTTTAGGTCACAGCTAGACACTGGCTCTGCCAGTTTACTTCCCTGTAGTTTCAACTCTCAGGTATGTCCAGGGTGTTTAACAATGTTGGGCTCTATTTATAGCTTTCCTAAATATGAAGGGGTGACATTTATCCATATCTGTTGAATACTTCCATAGTGAAAGGGATTCTCACTTTCAATATCTGGATGACTGCATTCTTCAAACCCAAATACATCAAGAGGTTTGGGTTTGTGAAGATCGTTGCAAGTTGTCTTGAACATCTGAGGTAGTAGTATAAGCATTTCTCCAGACATGAAAAAGATATTCTTTTGGGCTGCTACCTTGAACATAAGAGTGAAGGGTGTTATTCTCAGAGGGCTTATATTCTAAAGCCTTTGGCTGTGGCAGACTGGCAGGGATTACATGATGGTCAGAGACTTCCCAAGGCCCCGGAGATGGACAGCATCAGTAATACTCATGGTTCCCCTACTTAACTTACACAGGTTCATAAGTGTGTATTAGGCTAATGGCCCTGGGGTCTTTACAAGCCTAGCCCATGGAAGTACCCTGGCATTCTGCCACCCGTCATTAGTTCCCAGTGCTGCTATCAAGTAGAGCCACTGGAGTAATCCCCGGGGTAAATTTTCTATTTCTCATCCACTCATCAAGATTTCTCTTGAAGAGAGTTAATGAGGTGCTCTGTTTGACATGTATGGGAAGTCTATTCCAGAGCATGGGCAGTCTCTGGGTTATATACCTGTCCTTCCAGCATGTTCTGTTGATTGTGGTAATGAGGTTGAGGTCTCTGGAGCATGTGTTGAGGAGGGATTGGGATTTCTTTAGATGTAGCATTTCTAACAGAGCTGGGTCAGACACGGCTTTGTAAGTCAAGCAGAAATCGCCTCTTAGCAGACAATATGAGACAGAGAATAGCTGGAGTTTTTTGAATCTGTCCATGTAGGACATGTTTAAGGCCTAGGATCCTCTTTGTAAGGTACTTTTGTGGCCTCTCCAGTTGTTGCAGGTCTAGTGAGGTACATGCCAAATGGGGCATTATACTCTGATTGGTGTAATGAGAGAAGAGTAGAGAGAAATGATGACCTCTTTTTTCCTGTATGCAAAACCCTTGGTAATGAGATGTGCAACATAGAAGGACTTTCTGACCACAGTGACAATGTGGTGGTCAAAGGAGAAGTTGCTATCAACCTGTGTCCCCAAAGCTCTTATAATGCCTTCAGTGTTCAGTGGGCTCCCATTGATGTGGTATTTAGTGGGAACTGAGTTTTTCCCAAAGGGGATGATGATGCATTTTTGGCATTAAGCTTAAGGCCATGGTTTTGACACCAGTCATTGGTCTCAGTGAGGCCTTTCTGCAGGATGTCTGCATCACTTGGGGAGTTAATTATGGCTCCCAGCTTACAGTTGTCTGTGAATTTGTTAAGCCAGAGTCCCTCCATGTTGGTCTGGACTTCTCAGAAGTAGATGCCAAACAAGAGAGGACCCATGACTGATCCCTATGGGACTCCACTCATGACTAGCCAGCAGTTCGACTTGGAGTCCACTATGTTCACACTGTGTTTTCTATCTGGGTGCCAGTCTGCAACCCACCAAACGATATAAGGGTTGATGCCTAGTTTGGTGAGTTTATCAATAATTCCTGAGTGAGGAATGGTATCAAAGGACTTGGCCAGATCGAGGTAGGGTGTATGAACTGCCTTACCTTCATCCACCACCCTGGTGACTGACTCAAAGAAGTCAACCAGGTTGAGCAGGCATGATCTACCTTTCACAAAACCAAATTGCATGGGATCTAGACTTTGGAGATCCCCTATATCCTTGTTAATTAGGTCCATGATGATGCGCTCAATAGCCTTACATATCAGACTCATCAGGTTAATGGGGCAATAATTTCCAGGGTCTGTAGTTGCTCCTCCTTTATGGAGAGGGATGACTGTAGCAATGCACCATTTGGTAGGGACAAAGCCTGAGGTGAGGCTGTGAGTGAACAGAGCACACAGATGTGCGGCTAGTTCACTTTGTAATTCATGTAGAACACAGCCAGGGATACTGTTGGGTCCCATGGAAGCTGTATTCTTGACCTTAGACAATGCAGCTTTAACCTGTGCTGCAGCAATACAGGGTGCCTAGCATTCTTCCAGTATTGTGATTGGTCCTTTGGGGGGAATAGAGGGGGAAAGTTGGCACTGAATCTGTCGGCCAGTATGTTGGCAATATCTGTTGGCTCAGTATAGGTGGTACCATTGTGCAGTAACTCAGAGCAAATCTGGGTATTGCCATGGAATTCTTGATATAACTAAAGAAGGCTTTGTGGCTGTTTTTAGTCCCTGCTGCAATTCTGCCTTCATAGCTGGCTTTGGAGGTTTTAATGAGGGATCTCAACTTTTTGGTGAGGCTAATAAGGGAATTTTTCCAGTCTTGGGACTTCACTTTTTTCTGCAACCGTTTCTTCCTTCTATTGCAGAGTTTATTAATGGCAGGGGACCACCAGACTGGCTTCCTTTTTTCAGAGGAGAGCGTCTTGGTTCTGTTGGGTATGGCTAGTTCCATGCATTTACGTACATGTTCGTACAGTGCATTGGTGTATGATTTGGCAGTCATGCATCTATTTTCCACTGACATGGATGCCGTGAAGTTAGCCACCTCTGTTTTTGGAGTCCAAAGTCAGCTTTGGAGAAGTTTTTCATGGTGGATAACTTTGCGGGGGGGGGGGGGGTGGCTGAGATGTGGATTTCCATGGTGATTAGTTTGTGCTTGGATCTAACCAGGGAGACATTGACTATTGGTGTAGAGGAATGATTGCCCATGTTAGTAATAACCAGGTCAATGATGTTGCTTCCTCTAGTGGGGGTAAGAATGAGCTGGTCCAGGGCATTGGGATTGATGAATTCCAGGAAGTGTTAAGCCAGTGCTTTGGTGCTTGAGTAGTTTTCCCAGTTGATAGGGGTGCTTAGGAATGTGGAATGAGAGTCTAGGGACATGGTTGGGGACCTATAGCAGACTATGACCTGGATTGCAGTCTTACCCAATGTTAGTTGTACCTGAAGTCTGTCAAATGCATTATGCTGGGCTACTAGTCTGGAGGTATGCATATCCTTTATGAATATAGAGACATCACCGCCTTTTGAGCTTCGGTCCAGGTTTCGGGACCGAAAGGTGTGAAATGAGTTATAGCCTGGTAGTGCAAGGGTGCTTTCTGCCACTTTAAACCAGGTCTCTGTTACAGCACAAATGTCGATGTTCTCCAGTTTCAGGAGTGCTTCGAGCGAGTGCATCTTGAGATTTAGACTTCTAGCATTGAGCAGCATGACTCTCAGATTGCATTTATTTATAGCTGTTATGGTAGTAATTTGGTGTTTGGAACTCCACTTAAAAAAGGCACTGTAGGAGTGGCAAGAGCCTTAACCAGTACCGGAAACCCAGGGGTGACAGATGCAGGCCATCTCTGGCAAAGCATCGAGGTCTGTTAATCATGTCATCCCAAGCAGACAGATACTGGATCCCATTAGAATGACACCAGAAACTTAACCAATTGTTGAAGTCGGTCATTTTTGGTTTGTACTGTGGTATCATTCTTGTTGATGGTAAGATATTGCTCAGAGCTAGTGTCATACCTACCTGGGCCACATAATCTGAGAGCTCCACCATATCTCTTTTCATGTAGTCCAGAGAGGTGCATATCAGGTCATTCACACCGACATGGACAATGACAGAGTCATACTTGTACTTGTTGTGGAGTGACCTGAGAGTGTGTGTGTTATGTGTCGGATTCTGGCGCCTGATGGACAGCTGACTGTTACCTTCTACTTATCCAACCTAGTGAATGGGACATCTGTGTGCCTCACTATTGAGTCACCTATGATTAGTGTATTGAGCAAGGGGCTTAGGTTGAGGGGCACACTGTGGAGTTAAGCTATGTTTCTTGTGGTTTTTGCTGTGTTGTGGTGGTGGAGTGTGTTTCTGTCTTGGAGGTCTCTGCTGTTTGGGTAAATTAATATTGAGTGCCTCCACAACGATGGATGTGTGGTTTGTGTTTTTATATGAGAGCTGTGATAGTGGGTGTTGTAGAGGGCTATAAGTTCCATGTGGTGTGGTGCAGGTATTGACCTTTTCCTCTTGTCCAGCTAGTCCAGTCTTGGCTGCAGAGTGCATAGCTTCGAATTTGGTGACATAAGTGCATCTCTCACAAATATGAGTGTTAGGAGGTAAGAGGAGAGGGTTGTCTGTGTACATGAGGCAGTTGTTACACTGCCTCAGAATGCCCAAATGCACCAGGTTAATAGGAGAAAGCACAGGGAACTGCCCTTTAATCATGCCAGGAGGAGTGGTCATAACTACTAAGTACTGGAGCTATTTCCATGAAGAATGACTAGTGCTGATGGCTCTTAGGTGCGCTATAATAATTGCTACAAAAGCCTACATACGAGGAAAATTCACTGGTTACTAACTCTGGGCATGATGCTCCCTGTGCAGCCTGACATCTGGAAAGAGTCGATGTGGTAGGTGGACACAAAGTGCACAGAATCAAGGAAAACTCATTCATCCAACCAGAACTACTCCAATCCGTGATTACTAAAGCTTAGGACCTTGCCTGAATTAAATTGTACATCAGCCTGAAGGGTAGTCTGGCCATTGTCTTAGATTTCAGTACCTCTGGACTACAGCAGAAACAAGAAGTCCTCCAACTCAGCATGGACAAACCCACAGTTATGTAATGCATACACAGGGGCCACAATGTTGTACCCCCCCCCCCATTAAGGTTAGCAATGCAAGTGTGCAAGCTAATATCTGAACCTAACCTGAACATCAAAGCAGTGTATATACTGCTGCAATGAAACAATACAGCAGAGAGCTACACCTGGACCCTTGCAGGAAACCATGCATGAAAACTTAACTGGGAGATATTCTGCCAAGTAACTACCAGGTGTAGGATCCCAGAGCTGGATTTACTGCCATCCCCAATGCATCGTCAACTTCTAAGCTATTGCACAAGATACCCTTGCATTGTGGCTTGTAGGATTTGTGCCTTTTCTTTCTAGTGGCAGTACTGATTCTCATGTGCCTTTTCTTGGACACCTCTGCTCCATTGTGTAGTAGAGAAAGTCCATAGGTAACAGCTCATCATGATGATCAAAGCACTATATACACCTCTGCTCCAAAGTCCATAGGTAACAGCTCATCATGATGATCGAAGCACTATATACACCTCTGTTCCAAACTCCACAGGTAACAGCTCATCATGATGATTGAAGCACTATATACACCTCTGCTCCAAAGTCCATAGGTAACAGCTCATCAAGAGGAAAGTACTATTTTGGCTCAACAAAACTGGCTTACAAGGATGACATGAATGACTGAGGAACAATATTACTTTCTAACCCAGAGGCTAGATCTGGTCACTCAGAGGTCCAGAACCCTCAACCAACTTTCTGCTTTATTTTAATATTTTTACACCTTTATTTTTCAAACATCTTTATTTGATTAATCACTTAACACATAGGGACAAAGACATTTAAAAATATATATTAGCAATTTCCATGCATTATACATTATATACATGTTTTCTTTCCATTTTAAAATTATAGCTCACTCCAAAATTAAATACATTGCTCAGTTCCTGCCTTCTGTTAAACCTACCTCCGGTGCCTGAACATTTGTATTGCGTGTATTGTTCCCATAAATTCCATTTATATGTAATTTGCTCCACCCCTTTGCTACAGATCCCACCTCCAGTTCTTTTAGCTCCATTATAGTAGGTACCGAATAGGTGAATCCACCACTGAGACACAATCATTTTTGTACACATTTTTTTAAATATACAGACATGATTTTTGAACTTTTTAAATTGCCAGACCAGAAAAAGAAAGTTGTTAGGAAGAGAATTAGAGGAGAGAAAGGTGTCTGACCTCCCTTGACTTGTTAGACATTTACAGTTTTCTGATGATTTTTTTCTTATTTTATATATGACTGGTATAATGTGATAGACTGTGGGTGAGGCCTTCCTCAGCTGAACTGGTTTCCCATGTTCAAAGGCAAATTCCTTCTTCTCATTTGGAACCAATTTATGTAACGTACCTTCCCTGGTAGCCAGTGTAATCCCAAGGGTAAGAATCGCAGGGGGTTCTATGGCTTATAAAAAAACAAGGATACCTTTTCTCTGTTGCATATGTTTTAATTGTTAATATTTTGTTGGTTTGCCTTTTCTATGAACTGTTTGAGGCATTAGTATAAATTTTGGCCTTTCATCCAGCCTCTTGTATATCTTCTACCAGCTCTACCATATGAGACTGTAATTTACCTCCCATTAACTATTTCTCTCATATGCTAGGTTTCTTTCTGCTGACAAACTTTTAAAGAAATCCCAGTCCACAGTTTTGTACTACAGTCCTACACAAATTGTCCTCTTGGATGGAAGTTTTTTTTTTTCCCCTTGGGTAACTATATTCCACAGTCACGCTTGTTAAAGGATTTCTGCACTGAAGGCTTAGATACATTTCATAGCAGCAGCAATTGATAATTTAGTATATCAGTGCAACTAATAAAGAAAAAAATCTCAAGCATATTTCTAACAAAACTTATTCTATAAGTACTTTCTAAAATCCAAAGTCTTCTACAATGAACTGAAGATATTCTATACATCCTAATTAGTGATAAGAAGAGCTAAATTTATAAAGATATCAGTCAGTTTGAAAAAGGAAGTTGTCAGATCATTGCCAATGGCACTTCATTTTGAGCGCTGTAAAGCATCAGCTTTGTTTTATGGATACTGCAGTGTCATGTTGAACAAACTGCAGGGGCTATGTATGGTATGAGAATGACTGCTGCAGTGACCTTTCTTCTAGTAAGATATTGCATTATTTTAATTAAGCCTTTGATATATCTGCTACTTGATAAGGGACTCGGTCAACTACAGATAGGTAAGAAGGAGGGTTTCTACCTAAATTATGTCCAGCTTAAACAATAAGTAGGCCAACAATCTTGGCAGACTTATGGAATACTGACAAATTTTGTGTGTTTTTTTTTCGGTCACTAATAATTAACCAAGCAGCACTGGGTGATTGGCCATTAATGTAAATGAAACATCTTCACTGAGAAATGTATATTGGCACTTCATCCTGGGACCTTTAAACATAGTAGGAATTAGGAATTTTGCCATGTCAGTTGAGAGATGAGACCACAAAAGTTATGTACTTGTCATCATGTTTGATCTGATTAGAGAGTTTGGTCTTCCTTCAACAGTACACTCTTCAACTTCTTGTCTCTATTAAAGTATTTTTGGATTTGTAATTTCACGTAGTTTTGTCAGAAACTACACGAGGAAAGAGAGACCGACAGACATAAATATGATGCCAGTCATGTGAAAGAGAAGGTACAAAAGTAGCTTGTGAAAATATTTATATGAGGAGCACATGTGCACCTACTCCTGTAGGTAAAATAAAACTGAACTCTCAAGCCAGATTTAACATTCTGGGTATATAACTTTTACTTTGTCTCCTTTGTTATGGGGGCTTGCAATGTATAACTGCAAGCATTATATTTTGGAGCATGACTCTGGATGTCAGGTTCTTTTGCAATTGGTGTTAATAGGATGAATAAGAGTCAACCCACAGCAGAGGTCTGCCAATATTAGGTAGTACAAATACATGTCATACTGGGCAACCTGTGAGGAGAAGGGGTTCTCCACCATGGATTAATATTACTGTTCCATTCTTCCCAAGCTTACATGATGCCTCCATCCAGAAGCTTCACTTAGTTCACTTTAAGCTGACATTGATATATTTATGTATTTCCTTTCATACTTTGTTTCCTGAATTATGAATTGCACTCAATGAATGGGAAGACTCAGGGCATAGATTGGGTATGCTGTTTTAGTCCAGAGAGTGATGTCTTGGCATGTATTAGCAGGAAGCTTACATGACCCAAGTATTCAAGCTAAAGAAAAAAAAAAGAGAAGAGGTAGGGTGACAGGAGTGGAAAGCAGCAGTCAAGCTATTGCATAGGACTCTGTCACAGTTCATGTACTATGGTGAGTACATATATGTATTTTTAAGCAAGATGCAAAAGATGGCTTGATACTGACTGGCTATGAATCTCACCATTGCCATCCAGTTGTGGCAGGTGGACCAGTGCTACTAAATGTGACAGGGGGGTCTGTTGCCACCAATATGTCTGCTGGCTACAAGAGGGATGGTCGCTCAAGTTACCTCCCTTACCTTAACAGGATGAAGTAAATGATAATGCACATAAAGCTGATTCAGTAACTAATTCACCAAATGCATCATGGTCCCAATAACATGAATGGAATATCCATTTCTGTCTTGGGTATGGGCTTCCAACATCAAAAGCCAAACTAGGATTACACACTTATGGCATACAGAGCAGAGTCTTTGACCTAACACCTTAATTGTTTTCCTCATAACTCTTCATGAACCACACTGTGTGTTTAGTGTTCCCTACCTATGTTAACTCTCTTTTAAACAAATTAATATTTTCATAGACACACTTACATATACATATGTCTTCGTTGCACCACTCTAGATTGCTGAAGTAAAACAACATACCAATTAAATATTCTACTTTTGATTAGCCAAATCCACATTATAAAAACAATACATCACTGATCATGTGCTCTGTTTTTGGACGTGGATGCCACAGCTCATCAACCTACAGTACCAAACAATACCCTCCACTGAGATAATAAATACCAGCCACAAGATCCTGAAAGTGAATAAAAACTTTACATAAATAAAACAAAGCAAGGCAGTGTTGATGCACAATAATTATGCAAAGGCAATTAATAGCACAAGGAAATGAAAATAATAATCAGTTGCACAAACTAAATAAATGTAAAGCCTACAGCTGAAAAAGTCTAGCTGACTGTAATTTAAAGGAGAAATGTCTCTAACAGTTCTAACTTAGAAAAATATTAAAATAGGCAATCATATGCAGATTTCACAACAGCTTACATAGATGAGGTCACCTCAGTGTCTTCCAGCAAAACTTGACTGACTCTAGTTTCACCTCCAGATGTATATATTTTAACTCATCATTTCTTTTCCAACAGAAAGATTCTCCATATTCAATCACATGCAATTGAATGTTTCATATGCTTACCAGCTCATATCAGCTACCTCTTTAAAAGAACAGTTTATTTGCTTTTCTGATAACATTTAGTTTCTTGACAAAGGAAAAGCAAGAAGTTACATTTTACATTTCAGATTCAATCTCTATGCATTCACCCTCCTCTTTCCCACTTTTTCCATTCACAGATAAACATCACAAAATCACATTTCTATGCCACAGAAACACAAACATGGCAGACTGAACAGCATTTATATAGCTTTGCAAATGTCACAAGGTCACTCAACCTTTTACATACCATGAAAATACACATATTCTACTTTGAGCAGCACTTAAAGCTTAAGTAAAATTAGTTTTACAAATGTGCTGTCTGAAGCAAGGAAGAGACGTACATCATATTTTAGTTGTGTTTCTCTACTCATTCATCTCAAACCTCTCTCCATAAGAATCTCAAGCCAGTCCTCTGACATCACTTAAGAAAGAGAGCTTAATATATGTAGTATAGATATACCATCTCCACTTTTTAGACAGACATCTTCCCTGGCATTAGCAGTACCACTTATTTGTCAGATATCCATGTTATAGGACTGCCAGGATAAATTCCATCTAAAAAATTTTCACCCTGTACACTGTTCCTATGTAACCATTTTAAAGTGTTGTGGTCTGTAATTACTGTGAACTTTCTGCCATACAGGTTGGGTATTAACTTTTAAACAGCCCAAATCATGCGCAGACATTTCTTCTCTAAAGCTACATAAGATTCACCTCTGGATTGAAGACTGCAAGTCAAGTGCATGATAGGGTGGTAAAGCCTCATCCTAAAGTTAGAAGCATCTTCCTGTGCAATAAATTCTTGACTGTAGTCAGGAATAGCTACTACAGTCTTTTGAGCTTTTGAAATGCCTGTTCACAGGCCAAAGTCTAGGTGTGTTTGTCTGGTCTATTCTTCCTAGCAAGGACTGTAAGGAGAGTAGCTATCCTCCTACAGTGGGGAGCGGTTTACTATTGAATTGTCGAACATCACTCGGTCGACTGTTGTATTGTCGAATGCATTAGGTCGGAAACGCAATTGTTGAAGACATTATAATCATTCGAGGAACGGTTTTACCATGGGTCGAGGTAGGGAAGATGGTTGTAGTAGGGAATAATACTGTACCCCTACCTCAACCCATGGTAAAACCATTCCTCGATTGATTATAATGTCTTCGACAATTGTGTTTCTGACCTAATGCATTCGACAATACAACAGTCGACCGAGTGATGTTCGACAATTCAATAGTAAACCATGGGGAGCAAACATATTACCTTGCTGTCTCCAAGAATGCCCTTACCTGTTTCTTGGTAGAGGATGTAGGCCATGCTCAAATTGCTTCAACTTTGGCAGGTTATGGACTAATCTTACTACCACACACTCTATGACTTTGAACAGATATCACTGCCACACCACCTGACTCTTGTTAGCCTTAATAATAAGGCTTTGCAATGTGCCTAACACTTCTCTGGCATGTTGAACATATTTTGACCATGCCTTCTTGTAGATGGAATATCATCTAAAATAGCAATGGTGCAAACTCCTACTCATGCCAGGATGCAGTCTATGAACCTCTGGAAAGTCACTGGGGCTTTCTTCATTTCAAAGGTCATATTTCTAAACTTGTATAACCCAAATGGGAATCACAAATGCTGACCTCTCCCTGGCTGACACCTGCAGTAACCCTTGGTCAAGTCAGGAGTGGTTAGATACTTAGCCTTACCCATCTTCTTTAAGACTTCATCCACTGTGGGCATGGGGGTGTGCATCTGTGTGACTGTTGAGTTTTTTGTAGTCCATATAGAAGGGTGCAGCTATCTCACTTTGGCATCAGCACTGCTGCTGAGGCATAGGGGCTGTTGCACTCCTGCATTTCCCAAGCTCCAATTTATCCTGCAGTACTGCTCTCAGGATTTGCCTCTGCCTATTTTTTTCAAGCATCATGTGCAGGGTTTGTTTGATGGACCTCTGGGTTCTTATGACCACATAATGTTCCATCAGGTGGGTACACTCAGGCTTACTAGTAAACGTATGTCCAAATTCATGTAGTACAGCTTAGACTTCTTGAATCTGGGTAGGACATTACTGATGGAAGAGGATTACTCCATCCACTGAGGTGTCAGAATGAGCTTTAGTGAGGGAGTCTACCACCAGATACTCCTCTAAATCCTCCTGCCACTCACTGAAGATACTGAGTACCATTGACTTTCCATCATGATAGTGGTTTATCATATTAACGTGGTAGAATCTGTGCTTTTGTCTGCTGCATATAGACCACTATCACCCACTATTTTTTCACAATAGTGAAAGGGCCCTACCAGACTGCTTGCAACTTGTGTCTAATAAGAATAAGACCCATCACCTCCTGCAGAATAGAATACTTTCTGGCTACAGCTGTCCTGTCATACAATATCTTTTGCTGCTGTTCTGCTTATGGCAGGATCCCCTAGGCTACCCCATGAGCTCAATAAGCTAGGCCCTGAAGGTCAGGGTATACTCCACAGCAGATTCTTGTGTAAACAACACTCAACATCTTGCCCATCATGATTTAAGCACAGTTGGTGAAAAACCTTTATATTGCTGGGGCACTTTCCTGTATGCAAAGAGAAGATGAGGCAGGTACTTGTCCCATTCCCTGTTCTAATAGTCTGCAAATGTATTCATCATGATCTTCAATGTAGAGTTAAACCTCTCCACCTAACTGTTCATCTGTGGATGGTAGAAGGTAATCTTTAAATGGTTTACTCTCTGGTTTGACCAGATCATATGTGGCTCTGATGCAGAAGCATTTATTACATTTTTACACACACTTTTCAACTTCTTTATATTTCATTTCACTTTTTACTTGTAACATTTTAATCATTAATCTCTACATGAAATCTTGTCCTTCTTCACAAGTCAAAACCTTTTTTTCTTCTTTTCCTTCTACTTATTTCCCCAGTTTATCCCATGGATCCACTTTATAAATAGTTCTCATAATTTCTTCATGGCATATTTTCCAGTTTTCTTCTATTCCTTCAACATCGATTTTCCATTCCATAAGTTTTCTTTTCCACTCATCCCTTTATCTCATCCATATATTATTAGTTCTTTTCCCACTTTCATTGCGTACCAAAATTTGGCATGTAAAAGTATTACTGCCAATTTATCTTTCTCATATTTTCTGTCTTTCAAAATTCTTTATAAATACAATGATGCAAGAAATGCTACTGTATTTCTTAATCTGCAATCTTTCTTTCTCTATTTTTATACACTATTCCTCTTTTTATTTAGTTTAACATTGTATCCTTGCTAATTATATTTACACAGCAACCCCTCAGTGTAGACCCAGTCGTATGTGACCTGGGTACCCAGGTTGATAGCAATCTGAACTTTGACCACCAACTCTGCCCTCATCAGATCAATGATTGAGTACAATTCTCCCTTTTGCATGTACCTCACTAGATACCTGCAACAATTTTAGAGACCACAGAGGTTTCTCACCAAAATATTACAGGGTACAAAGAACAAGTTTTATGTATTCTGTCTCCTACAGGTTGCTAAAGGGTGACCTGTGCCTGGCATACAGGGCAGTCTCTAACCTGGCCCTGATGGAAATGCTACACATTTGTAAATCAAATTGCATGAGGGTCAGTAGCTTCAAGGATCTTATGCTAGCCTCTGAAATGAATAGGACATGCTAGAGAGAGAACTACATCTCCCAGAGGCTGACACTGCTCAGGAACACCCTTCCAATTCACATGAAACAGAGTTCCTCTCTGACCCTCTTTAGATGCAACCTAGATCACTGGATGGGTGATAGCAAATTCACTCTTGGGGTGGCACCCATGTCCCTCCTGAACAGAGGAAGTCAGTATTAACTACCACAGATTCTTACCTCTGCAAACTTCACTCAACTAACCACCAACAGGTAGGACAACTCAGGATAAATATGGCTAGGCTTTGAAAACTGTTTGTAATAAGTCATTTTCCAAATCTATATGAAATGTACATATTGCTTCCAAATATCCTAATTTTCTAACACTACACTGGTTATTAAATAACTGTTTTTTTCCCTAAAACTTAATTTAAATGTTTTCTATAAACCATTTATTTTTTTACCCCCTTCCAGAATATTATTCCATTGCTTTTTCATATCTTCAAATCCTCCAAATGTTACACCCAAAACTTCTGTTGTTTTTACCAAAAGAAAACCCTGTTTTTTTCATAATCATCCCAAAACCTTTTACTTTATTATTATTTATTCTTAATCCTACCCACGTTATACATATTCTTATAATTACTTCTTTCATTAACTTAATTTTAACAATTAACACTGCATCATAAGAATAAGCTATCATTAAGGGGGACATCTGCTTTCTTCTTTCATTTAAATATAGCCTTTTCCATGCCTTTACAAACTTGTCCTATAATTGCATACGTTATTAAAGCAAACACCATACTGCTTAAAGGACAATCTAGTCTCTGAATTTTAATTGTCCTTTTCACCCATCCATTCACCATCACATTAACTATACTTTTTCATATGCTAACTTAATTACTTTTATGAATTTTCAGTCTATATTATCACTTTTTTAAAAAAATTCCCCATGTTTGTTGTATGTTAACATTGTCATATGCTTTTAATATATCACATCCTATCATCTTTACGTCTTTCTCTTTTTAAAAAATATACTATTTCTTTCACCACCACCACCACCATCTCCTTAACTTGCTGTCATTTAATACCAAATAACTCATCTAGTTCCTTCTTTTCCTGATATCATAACAGCTACCAAAATTATATTTCTATTAATTATCATATATGGTTTAAGTTGTTCAAATAATTCTTCTCTTTCCTTATAATTAGTGTTCCCATATACCACAGTAATACTTATTGGCCATCCTTTATTTTTACTATTGAAAACTGACACCTGTCTTTGTATTACCACTGTATGGTCTACCACCTTAATAAATCCCTGTTTATATAAAAGATTGAAATTGCTGCACCTTTCAATCCTCCAGGTTTCACAATATTTCCCTTTCCACAGTCACTCTAATTGTTCCCTTTACTCTTTTTTTTTCTAAATTTTACATCTACCAAATTATCTAAATTACATACAAAATGTATTTTATTTTATTTTTCCTCCCCTTTATGTCTTTTGCTTTTCTAACTCTTCATTAATTGCTTCATCTTTCATTAACATCTTCAGTCAAATGCTCATTCTCACTAACATTTTGTTCCTCTCCTTCCCCATCTGTTCATTTTCTTATTTCCTCACAATTCATCCAAAAGTGACCCTGCTGTTTACATTTAAAACATTTACATGCACAATTTTCCACATCATGTCCTTTTCCTCTGCATTGAACACATCTTATTTCATATTTCCCAATCAAATGGCCTTCTGCATGAAGGAAATGTTTTTGGTTGTCCCCAGTTCTTCAAAACTTCTTATATGACTAATATTAATTATTTTAGACAAATTCTGATTTTTTTTTTATTTAACTTTCTTAAAGTCACTAAACATTCCCAGTCTTCTATCCAAATACTCTTATTATTTATCATTTGACACATAACTTATAGATAATATTTTAAAGACTGTCTTTCCATGTCCTTTCTAAATTGCACGGTTGCTTTATTCACATATTTTCTGTTTTGCTCATTATACATAATTGTTCCATTGAAACACATTTTCACATTCACATATGTTCATAAATGTTTCATTCCTTTCCCTTTTTGAAAACTAATGTCACAAAAAAGTCTCTATTCCTAATAATATAAACACTCTGACTTTAGGCACCTTTATTTCTAAATGTATCACCACATTATCCCCAATGTTATATCTATTTAAAGGCTTTACAGTTTTTGATTTAATTCTTACTGTATACTGCTTTTTTGTCTCCTTAGTACTTCCCTCCTTTTGTTTCAACTGTTTTTGCTGTCACATGTGTGTATGTCTTTTTTTTCTATGAGCCTCCTTCTCCTCTCTTTTTTTCTTTCTCTGGTTCTCTGTCTGGCCCTTCTCCAGCTCCCTTCTGTATTCTCGCCATTATTTCTCCCCAAAATAGCTCTTGACCATCCTCCAGTTCCATCTGCAACAATATTTCCTGCATTACTCCATCCCACAATCTTCATGAATGGAGAGTTGTAATAACTACCTTTTCCACCACCTCTTCTGCTTTAGTTGTCTGTCTTCAAATAGTCCTTGCTAAAACAGCAGCTCCAAATCCATACTATCATATTCTAATTCTTTGTCCTTATTCACACTGCACACCATGTTTGCTCTCGCACTTCTCTTCCCCCCCCCCCCCCGTCCAGCAATGCAACAGGAACAGCAGACTCACCCGATCTTCTCATATGAGTACAGGAAGTTCCTTAACCAAATTTCCTGTAGTAGTATAAATACCACCTTGAGTCTTCACTGAAAAGAAGTCACTCACCTGGTCAGTAAACGATAAATACATAGTAAAAAAATGATGAGACCAGTGGCTACCAAGAGACTAACAAGATTAAGCAAGATAATCAAAATGAGAGTTGCAAGTTGTAATCCAACATGTGGGAAATGGATGACCAGATCATTAGACACAAACCAGGTCACTCATGCATATGTACTATATACACTCATGCATATGTACTATATAGTCAGAGTATGGTAATCAGAATGTGATGGATTCTTGTTTCTTTTTTATAACAAGACAAACTTTTAGTACCCTCATTACAGTGAGAAGTGTTACATCAACTGCAACAGGTAATCAGGGTCTCACTAAATGCCAAGAAATAGCCACAGTTATGGTGGGGTGACCAAACATCAATGAAGGCATTGTTAACCTGGTGCCCAAGTGTCAATGTTGCATTCTGCATAAACCATCATAGATACAAGAGTCACTTATCAACACCCTCACCTCAAGGTCGGTCGCAGAAGAGACCAGCTGACTTGCTCGATTATGAAGGTAAAAACCTACCTCACTGTTGTAGACTGTTACATGGCACAGAAATAATCCATTTATGAACCACAACTAGCCAAGAAATCACAGCCAGATTTAAAACAGTGTTATCAAGGTATGATCTACCTATTGTATTGGTTTAGTTTATAGCAATGGCACATAGTTGATGTCAAATTCCAGCATTTTATTGCTAACTATGGCTTCACCAATAGTACATCAAGTTCTCACTATATTCAGCCAAATGCAGAAGCTGAGAGAGCAGTAGAAAAAGCCAAAATGTTACTAAGTGAAAAAGATCCTCACAGAGTTCTTGTGGCATGGAGGCCTACTCCACATACTGCAACCAGAATAAACCCTTCACAGTTCATGCTTGGAAGAAAAATACAAACTGAAATGCCAATGACACAGTCAAAACTTAAGCCTAAATCAATTCCCAAACAAAAGACCAAAATGCCAAGTGTCATACAAAACAATTTATGACTGATGTCATTCTGCATATCCATTAGAAATATTTTGATCGGATCAAGCTGTCCACTTAAATTTAGCAGGGGGAGAAAAAGTGGGACACTGGTGTTACAGAGCAGAAAATTATGATCCATGACCCTACAGGGTATGAATAAATGATAGTACTGTGTTTAGATGAAGCAGAAGACACATCCAATTGGGCAATGAGTCTCAACCTGAAGGCAGTGTTTTATACAACTTACGGACCAGCTTGGCTAAAGATAAAGAGATCAGTGTTTTTGTATTGAAACAAATCTACCTCAACTGGACAGCCAAGATAAGGGTGGAAATTTGAGCTTGGCTATACACAGTGACAGACTGTGTGTTCACCCAATGCAACCAAGAGCTCCTGCTGACTCAGTTTTGTCTAGTGACTGTACAAGTTCTGACACTTTCAAAGTTTCTTTCCATGGGTTTTCATTACTTTGTAAGTTCCACTTCAAGCAATATTCAAGTGGCCAACAGCAGTCTGTGTACTACCTGTTTCAAGTCATGGGAACAGTAAATTTTATGCAAATTTGTGTTAATGCATTTTCTAACTACATTATTATATTGTTAATATAGCATAACCACATGCTTTTTCACAATCTTGAGTTTTGAATGTAAGATGCTTCAGTTGTGCATCACTGTAATTCATAATTTCAAAAAGAGGATTTTTTTCTCTTTAGGTTAGATGTGGTAAGTGCAATGAAGCTGGTAAGATGTTTGTCTATATTTTACATATGTAAATAGCTATTTCTATTGTAAATCTAATATATGGTCTTGGCCGTTTTAATATTGTGCGTATCCCATAATGCGTTACGTTTCTAAGCTAGCTTCAGTTGGCTGTGAGACATTGAAGTATTAACATTATTTTTCTTGAACTGCTGTTTCTCTTAGAAATAAAAGTTGCCTGTTTGAATAAACTGATGGAGCATCCTGATATTAATACCAACAAAGATAACTGAGTAGTTATAGGGATCGTGCCTGACAGGGTTTGAATCATACCATTGCCAACCAGCTGTGAATTACTGTGATGATCAGCTTAAAAACATGTCACCACTGTGAAAAATGCCTCTATAGACAGAAGCTATAATACTTGGATATGTTCTACAGCCATCAATACATGTATTTTCAGTCTAAAAATCTTAAATCTGATTGTCACTATGGGTAAGGTATAAACAAGGTGCACAATTATGAATCAGTAAACCAATTAGTGCAACCTTACCTCAAAAGTCCTGGGAATGAGCCTGCACCATCCTCACCCAAGAATAGACTCCAAAGTTAATACCTCACTGATTAGAGTCTTTTGCCTTTCTCCCATAATCCTTCCTGTCTATTCTCTGACGAGTTTCCATACCTACCAGTGTTCATCTACCCACAGTGACTGTAGTTTAAATAAACTCTTACACATAGACATAGAACACATAGGAACACACACGCATACATACTGCACAGGGAAGACTGGTGATAATCTTCAGCACTACAGTTTCCTGTCCCTGCCCTAGACAGAAAAAATGCCAACATAACAGACTACCAGGTCAAGGACCTCTTGTTGTTTCACTTTTGTTAATAAGCAAAATAGTTATAAACACAGATGAACTTGTTTTTTGAGTGGTCTGGCTAATTAGACATGAATTCCCAGCAGCTTGTTACCAGTTATAAATAAATACTCTCATCAATACATAGATACTCTGTGACAATCGTTTTTTAAAATTTTAACAATAAAAATATTTTAAGTTGAAAAGAATAATCAATTCAGTTAACATTTAACATACAAACAAACATGAAATTTCACAGTGAAACTGAAAATAATTTTGAACACATTACAAGAAAGAAAAACATCTGTCTACATGTAAACATCTTCTTCTGTCTTTTATTGAAAAAAATACATAGTTATAAACTGAATATATATAAATCTCACATGCAGAGTATAAGAAAATACACAGATCCAGGGTAGCTCTTCTCAGTTGTTGACTCTCACATTTGTCTAACTTGTTCAGTTGGCTATAAAGTTTATACTTTTTCATCCAGAACCCAAAGAAACAGTTGAGCAGAGTGTCACCTTTATATACTAATACATTTTCTTTTTTCTACCTTGGGCTATCTCCTTACCAAAATTTCTAATATATTCTACAGTTCTTCAGCTTCCTGGGCTAGGAAGAATGACAGATCTAGTAATCATAGGGCAGAACAGGCCACTTGTCTGTCCCACATTTCAAATTTTCTTGTATAACTGCCCTGATTCCCAGCAGAATGAAGTTACAACTTCAGTTGCAAACTTTGCAAACCTTATACATTTTTTCACACTTATAGAAAAATGGTACAAGTTCACACATCTTTCTATACCACAGAAAAACGGAGAGACTGCAGATTAAATCACATTTCTAGTTTAATTGCCACATTAATTGCCACAGGTTTTGTAAGACTTGAGTACAGCTCATAGATCTGTCATATTCTGACTCAGAAAACAATGAAAAATAAAAGTTGAGTTTGTGCCTCTTTCCATACCTAGTTTGTATTTTTGAAGTTTTTCAGTTCGTGTTACTTTACTATTCAGAAAACAATGACCTATTTATATAGAAGCATCACCTTGATTATAAAATAAGAGGTCAATCTGCACTGCTGTAGAAACAAATGCATTTCTACACAGTATCTTCCAGTTGTTTTCAATAGTTTTATGGTTCCAGTATCAGTACTGAATTCTACAAATATTCCTGAAAGTCTGTGTATAATATATTTTTCATTTGTTTTAAAAGAAACATGCTGATAATGTCAAGGAATATTTTTCTCCCCATCTTGTATAACACCCCTTACAATATACTTCTGTGTTTGTCTTTCTGTCTCTCCTGGATATCTTCAGTGGATGAACATATCTCTTACCTTGTCCATCTGTTCCAATAAATGTGTGTAGACACATATCAGGAGAGCTACGTCTTCAGCATAGCACACAGCAGGAGCAAATATATGTGATGACGCAATCAAAGTTCCTAGGATTATTAATACAGGGATCAAGAAAACTATTAACAGCCAGAGATGGAATTAAACAGATATCACAGGGGTCACAATGTCACAAAGACATCCACTGCAGATATTTCCTTGAATAGCTGCACACTTCCTGAGAACAAAAGCAAGAAAGTCCAAAGTACACAATGTACTGAGAGGTTGCAGCAAACACCGTATAACATTTTACAGAATGTGCTGACAGGTTGCAGCAAACACCGTATAACATTTTACAGAATGTGTTGATGGGTTGCAGCAAACACCGTATAACATTTTACAGAATGTGCCGACGGGTTGCAGCAAACAACATATAACATTTTACAGAATACGCTGACGGGTTGCAGTAAATATCGTATAACATTTTACAGAATGTGCTGACGGGTTGCAGCAAACACCGTATAACATTTTACAGAATGTGTTGATGGGTTGCAGCAAACACTGTATAACATTTTACAGAATGTGCTGATGGGGTACTGCAAACACCATGTAACATTTTACAGCATGTACTGACATGTTTTAGCAAACACCATATAATATTTCACATCTACAGAAGCTGAAGCAGTTTGCAGGCAACTTGACATCATAGTTAAGCATGAAATAGTATGGGTGTATCATCAATGAATTAATTCTTGTGAGCCATGTCACAACTTAAGAAACAATGCCACATGAATTAATTCATGTGTGCCATGTCACAACTTAAGAAACACATTGCCACATGAATAAATTCATGTGTGCCATGTCACAACTTAAGAAACACAATGTCATGTGAATTAATTCATGTGTGCCATGTCACAACTTAAGAAATGCAATACCATGTGAATTAATTCATGTGTGCCATGTCACAACTTAAGAAATGCAATACCATGTGAATTAATTCATGTGTGCCATGTCATAACGTAAGAAACACAATGCCACATGAATTAATTCATGCGTGCCATGTCACAACTTAAGAAACACAATGCCACGTGAATTAATTTGTGTGCCATGTCACAACTTAAGAAACACAATGCCACGTGAATTAATTCATGCGTGCCATGTCACAACTTAAGAAACACAATGCCATGTGAATTAATTCATGCGTGGCATGTCACAACTTAAGAAACACAATGCCACATCATTCAGTTTGAACCAAATGTTTTTGTCAGTGGTGTTTTATGATACTTCTGATGATGTCATATGGACAAAAGTGCTTAACTACCTATGAAAGAGTTGTAAAGCATTTCATCTGTGTTACTAATCATATTTTACAGGCGCTTTCATCTTGCTGTGTATAATTCCTGGGGACAGGATCATTTCTGGCTGGTTGCATTTGACTATGAGAGGTATCCTAACTGGTCCACATGTTTTATCCTAAGGGACGTTAGTTTCCTCTGAACCTCCTCAACCTCTACCTTACTGTCTGCCAGCTGTCCTTATACTCTATCCTTCCCAGCATGCACCATCCTACCCTTAGTGTATTTTTTATTACTTGTAGTTTCAAAGTAAAATGTTCAGTGGAGGCCTCAAGTGAATGTTTCAAACATGAGTATACTTATAAAAATAGTTGAAGATGTTTACATACTCATCTCTACTTGCTGTTCTCATTCAGGACAGCATGCTCACCTCCTTAGACATGGCTGCTTAATAATTCATAAAGCTCACAAACTATATCTAAGACTTTGCGAGGGGGGGCCAGATTACCTCTCTGTCATTTGCCTATCTACAGCAGCACCTAAGGTATTTGCAACATATCTAACTTTATGCCTGCCTATGTATGGCTGATGGGGACCACCATTCATTTCCCCTACCTTGATGACTGATCCAAAACAGAGACGTCCTCCACAATCAAAGTCTGCCCACACATTTTAGTTGTTCAGTAAACTGGGGATCAGTCACAGCCTGACATAAGATTCCCAACTGTCAGAAGCCAGGAAACTTCTGTGGTCACCCTTACCTGTACCGCATGCATAACGACCTGTGCAGTGTTTATACCACATACATAATGACGTGTGCAGTGTTTCTCAGAAAACATAACCCCAACAGCAGAGTACAAGAGATGGCAAACTTGTTTCTGGAAATGACTAAGGTCAGATCTGTAACAGTCAAGATCTTTCATACAACTTTAGGGTCCACGTAATCCTTGACTTTAAATGTGCTAAATGCAAGAATCCACAAGAGAAAAAGAGAAAGATGCAATTGATCTAAGAAACCTGTAGATCCAGAATTCACAGTTAATGAAGTATGCTCTTCAACTAGTTAAAGACCTTACTGATTGATTATGCACTTCTCAAAGAACCAAGACATACACCTTCTCTGTCATACTTAAAATGAGAAGCTCAAAACAAGTTTATCAGACTTTGCTTTGGTGTTCACTTTCAACCTGAGAGTTTAGGGCTCTTGCTTTTAAAGTCGGATGAAGCACCTCATTAACTTCAAATTAAAGGTGGACATCTATCCATGCCGTTTCTTACATTTTATTTCCTTTCAAAGCCACTATATGAAAATTCCTGTTTTTTATCCATAGTTGTCAGGTGTGAAGTCCTTTATCATGTCTGTATCAAAGCATGGATTTTTTGATTTAAGTAAAAATATAAGCTGTGTTGTCAGTAAATAGCACTGACTTCCTAATTTCTATATGACTGTACAATTTTCTTTCTGTCTTTTATGCTTGCTAGATAAAATATACAGTTATATGTCATCCTTAAAAAGGAAATGGAATGTCATCTGAGTTTTGTTTCCTGGATTCAAAATGTTTGCATACTCTGCTCTGTAGTTCAGTACCTTAAAAAGAACAACTGCATACAAAATTATTTATTTTCACTACATATTGATATTGTATGCAGAACTAATCATTCTATACCACTAAGCTTTTAGTATGATTATTTTTTTTTTACCTCCAAAGTGTCATGATGGGGGTGCCATACCATTATGATTTTTATTGTATCATTACTTCCCAGTGTGTACTCCATTTTCCATCAAGTGTTTACTTTCACATATCTCTACTGTAGGTGTCAACTATCAGAATTACTGGGTTTTTTAAAGGCTGCCCTCCCATGGGTTAGTACATCTTTCTTAGTGATTATTTTTGTTTTTTTGTTAGTTGCAAGTCCCTAAATATAAACTGATGAGTCTTTAATGTTCTATTTTTAAAAGGTCTAAACTACTCTTCCCCTAAAAACTGAGACATGTTTTTCATCATACCTGGGTGCCGTTTGTAGTACTAAGGATGCTGCTTCACTCCAAAAGATAACTAGTATTCCAGAATTGTGTTAATATTGATAATACCCACTTGTTAACCAAGTAAGCCCACTGGACAAACAGTCCCTTTTCAGAGGTGACCCATGAGCAATTTCTGGTTAAGTGACGTGCTCAAGGTAACACAGTAGGCATATGATGGCTTACAGCTTTAGCCTGCTACTCAAACTGACAGATATTTCTGTAAGATAATAGTGATGGCCATACTTGCATGATTTCCTGTTGCAGCTAGAGCTGCTGGTAGTCACAAAATACCCTTGTGCTCTTATAACATAATAAATGAAGGATATAAAAGTGTTTCTCATATTTCAAATGTTAAAGTGGTTGTTTCAGTGTCTCGGCGTGGGATGCCGGAATCCATCTCTCAGTAATGACTTTTGATTTCCATTAGTAGCAAATCACCAGTTGGCCCGTCACACAGAGTTTGTGTTAATCATGCGTGACTGAAAAAAACACCAGTACAAATTGTCAGTGCTGCCATAACGTCTGCCTAGTTTGCTGTCCTTATTGCTTATGCTGAAATGTATATACTTAAGCTAAAGGCCATTGGGGTCTTTGCAAGCCTAGCTGTGGGGGTGTTTTAGTTAAGTAATATTTACTGTCTGCCTCTGTCCATTAGAGAATCAGTGGTCAGACCAGGGTGAATTTATGATTTCCCATCCAATGATCAAAGCTACATTTGAACAGTGTCAGACATGGTCTGTTTCACGTGGATGGGGAGCCTATTCCATAAAGTGGGAAACCTTTGAGACATATATCGATCTTGCCAGCATGTTCTATTTATGCCACAGGCAAACTTTAAATCCCTGGAACTAATATTTCTACTGGTGTTTGCTTTGCTTTATAGATGTGTAAAAGCTCCATCAGGACTGGATCTGAGCATGCCTTAAATGCCAGACATAGCTCGCCTCTCAGCAACCTGTAGAAGGCTGATTGTAGAGATAAGGCTGTAAGGAGATCTGTGTAGGACAGTGTGTTGATACACTGGATTCTCGTGGTGTGGAACCCTTGTGGGCATTCCAACTGTTGCAGATGTCTGGTCAGGTACATGCTGATGGGGGCACTGTACTCAATGATTGGTCTAATAAGTACTACAACTTCCTTGGACCTGAATGCCATACTCTTACATAGAATGACCTTCTTACTATCTTGGCTACATGTTGGTCCAAAGCCAGATTACTATCTACATATGTTCCTAGATCCCTAAGTACTTGGTCAACTCTTATGGGTGTTTTATTGATGGAGTATTTGGCTTGTGTGGACATTTTCCCAAGGGGCATTATAATGCAGTTCTTGGTGTTGAGTTTTAAACCATCATGGCTTTGGAAAATGTTATTTGTCTGTGTTAGGCTCTCTTAATTAGTTTTTAGTGTCCTGGGACAGGTTGACAGACGAGATCAGACAGGAGTCCCCATGGACTATGATGTTTGCAGATAACATTGTGATCTGTAGTGAGAGTAGGGAACAGGTGGAGGAGACCATGGAGATATGGAGATATGCTCTAGAGAGAAGAGGAATGAAGGTCAGCAGGAGTAAGACAGAATATATGTGTGTGAATGAGAGGGAGGATAGAAGAATGGTGAGGATGCAAGGAGTTGAGGTGGCAAAGGTGGAAGAGTTTAAATACTTGGGGTCAGTAGTTCAGAGTAATGGTGAGTGTGGAACAGAGGTGAAGAAGAGAATACAGGCAGGATGGAGTGGGTGGAGAAGAGTGTCAGGAGTGATTTGTGACAGACGAGGACCTGTAAGAGTGAAAGGGAAGGTCTGCAAGAGGGTAGTGAGACCAGCTATGTTATATGGGTTGGAGACAATGGCATTGACAAAAAGGCTGGATGTGGCAGAGTTAAAGATGTTAAGATTTGTAGTGGGTGTGACGAGGGTGGACAGGATTAGGAATAAGTATATTAGGTCAGCCCAGGTTGGAAGGTTTGGAGACAAAGCCAGAGAGGCAAGCTTACATTGGTTTGGACATGTGCTAAGGAGGGATGCTGAGTATATTGGGAAAAAGATGCTAAGGATGAAGCTACCAGGTAACCGGAAAACAGGAAGGCCTAAGATAAGGTTTACGGATGTGGTGAGAGAGGACATGCAGGTGGTTGGTGTGATAGAGCAAGATGCAGAGGCCAGGAAGAAATGGAAACAGGTGATCCGCTGTGGCAATCCCTAATGGGAACAGCCAAAAGAAGATGATGAGTGTCCTGGGAGGGTCTGTGATAGCTCCCAGTTTAATGTTATCTGCAAACTTCGTGATTCAGAGGCCCTATATTGGAAAGGTTGTCATTTTGGCATTGCCTAAAAAGGCTCTATGGGGTGGATAAATTTTAGCCAATATTTGAAATCCCAGGGAGGGCAGGTGCAGACCATCCTTGGCAAAGCAAAGTGATCTGTTAACCATGTTCTCCTATGCTGACAGATATTAAATCCACCATGGAATAACACCACCAGAAACTTAAGTCAATTGTTAACATCAATCATTTTTTGTTCATACTGTGGCATCATCCTTGGTGAAGGTAGAATGCTGCTCAATGCAATGCATATACCTGTCTGTGACACATATTCAGTGAGATCTGTCTCTTTTCATATAGTCCAGTGAGGTACATCTCTGATCATTTACACCCACATGGACTGTGACAGAATCCTATTTGTACATGTGGTGCAGTGACTTGAGTGTGTGTGCGATATTGTGAATCCTGGCTCCAAATAAGCAGCTGACCATTATCTTCACATTGACTAGCCTGGTGATTGGGGTATTTTTGTGTCATACAATAAAACCTCTATGATTAAAGTCCTAGGTAAAGTGTTTGCTTGCCTTATGGGGTTCGATTTTAGGGGACTACTGGGTGTGGGTTTACCTGCAGTGCTTGTTGTTCCTTTTGATGTATGTGTTAGAGAATGCTGCGGATAGCCATTGCCATTTGTAGGCTTAGGAGGTCTTTGAGGTTTGGAAAGGTATCTTTTAAGTGCCTCAATATAAGATGGTCTATGTGTGTGGCGAACAATATATGTTGAGGATGTAGTGTGTGTGGTAAGTAGTATGAGTGGAAAATGTAACATGTGTGTGTGTGGTGAGTGGTATGAATGGAGAATGTAGTATGTGTGTATGTAGTGAATGGTTTGAGTGCAGGATGTAGTGTGTGTGTGTGTGTGTGTGTGTGTGTGTGTGTGTGTGTGTGTGTGGTGAGTGGTATGAGTGGAGGATGTAAGGTGTGTGTGAGTGGTATGAGTGCAGAATGTAGTATGTGTGTATGTAGTGAATACTATGAGTGGAGGATGTAGTGTGTGTCTGTGTGTGTTTCTGTGGTGAGTGGAGGATGTAGTGTGTGTGTGTGTGGTGAGTGGTTTGAGTGGAGAATGTAGTATGTGTGTATGTAGTGAATGGTATGAGTGGAGGGTGTGTGTGTGTGCACGGTGAGTGGTATGAGTGGATAATGTAGTATGTGTGTATGTAGTGAATGGTATGAGGGGAGGATGTAGTGTGTGTGTGTGTGTGTGTGTGTGTGTGTGTGTGTGTGTGGTGAGTGGTATGAGTGGAGAATGCAGTATGTGTGTATGTAGTGAATGGTATAAGTGGAGGGTGTGTGTGTGTGTGTGTGTGTGGTGAGTGGTATGAGTGGAGAATGTAGTATGTGTGTATGTAGTGAATGGTATGAGGGGAGGATGTAGTGTGTGGTGAGTGGTATGAGTGGAGAATGTAGTATGTGTGTATGCAGTGAATGGTATGAGTGGAGAATGTAGTGTGTGTGTGTGTGTGGGTGTGTGTGTGTGGTATGAGTGGAGAATGTAGTATGTGTGTATGTAGTGAATGGTATGAGTGGAGGATGTAGTGCGTATCTGTGTGGTGTGAGTGGAGAATGTAGTATGTGTGTATGTAGTGAATGGTATGAGTGGAGGATATAGTGTGTGTGTGTGGTGAGTGGTATGAGTGGAGAATATAGTATGTGTGTATGAAGTGAATGGTATGAGTGGAGAATGTAGTGTGTGTGTGTGTGTGTGTGGTGAGCGGTATGTATGGAGAATGTGGTGTATGTGTGTGTGTAGTGACTGGTATGAGTGGAGGATGTAGTGTGTGTGTGTGTGTGGTGAGTGGAGAATGTAGTATGTGTATGTAGTGAATGGTATGAGTGCAGAATGCAGTCTGTGTGTGTTTGTGTGGTGAGTGGTATGAGTGGAGAATGTAGTGTGTGTTTGTGTGGTGAGTGGTATGAGTGGAGAATGTAGTATGTGTATGTAGTGAATGGTATGAGTGGAGAATGTAGTCTGCGTGTGTTTGTGTAGTGAGTGGTATGAGTGGAGAATGTAGTATGTGTGTATGTAGTGAATGGTATGAGTGGAGGACGTAGTGTGTGTGTGTGTGTGGTGAATGTTGAATGCAGCAAGTGTGTATGTAGTGAATGGTATGGGTGGAGGATGTAGTGTGTGTGTGTGGTGAGTGGTATGAGTGGAGAATGTAGTATGTGTTTATGTAGTTTATGGAATGAGTGGAGGATGTAGCATGTGTGTGTGTGTGTAATGAATGGTATGAGTGGAGGATGTAGTGTGTGTGTGTGGTGAGTGGTATGAGTGGAGAATGTAGTATGTGTGCATGTAGTGAGTGGTATGAGTGGAGGATGTAGTGTGTGTGTGTGTGTGTGTGTGTGTGTGTGGTGAGTGGTATGAGTGGAGAATGTAGTATGTGTGTATGTAGTGAATGATATGATTGGAGGATGTAGTGTGTGTGTGTGTGTGGTGAGTGGTACGAGTGGAGAATGTAGTATGTGTGTATGTAGTGAATGGTATGAGTGGAGGATGTAGTGTGTGGTGAGTGGTATGAGTGGAAAATGTAGTATGTGTGTATGTAGTGAATGGTATGAGTGGAGGATGTAGTGTGTATATGTGTGTTTGTGGTGAGTGGTATGAGTGGAGAATGTAGTTTGTTTATATGTAGTGAATGGTATGAGTGGAAGATGTAGTGTGTGTGTGTGTGTGTGTGTGTGTGTGTGTGTGTGTGCTGATTGGTATGAGTGGTGGATGTAGTGTGTGTGTGCATGTGTGGTGAGTGTTATGAGTGGAGAACATAGTATTTGTGTATGTAGTGAATAGTATGACTGGAGGATGTAGTGTGCTTGTGTGCGGTGAGTGGTATAAGTGGAGAATGTAGTATGTGTGTAAGTAGTGAATGTTATGAGTGGCAGATGTAGTGTGCGTGTGTGTGGTGAGTGGTATGAGTTGAGAATATAGTATATGTGTATGTAGTGAATGGTTTGAGTGCAGGATGTAGTTTGTGTGGTGAGAGGTATGTGTGGAGAATGTAGTATGTGTGTATGTAGTAAATGCTATGAGTGGAGGATGTAGTGTGTGTGTGTGTGTGTGTGTGTGTGTGTGTGTGTGTGTGTATGGTGAGTGGTATGAGTGGAGAATGTAGTATGTGTTTTTGGAGTGAATGGTATGAGTGGAGGATGTAGTGTGTGTGTGGTGAGTGGAGAATGTAGTATGTGTGTATGTAGTGAATGGTATGAGTGGAGGATGGAGTGTGTGTGTGTGGTGAGTGGTATGAGTGGAGAATGTAGTATGTGTGTATGTAGTGAATGGCATGAGTGGAGGATGTAGTGTGTGTGTGTGTGGTGAGTGGTATGAGTGGAGAATGTAGTGTGTGTGTATGTAGTGAATGGTATGAGTGGAGGATGTAGTGTGTGTATGTGTGTTTATGGTGAGTGGTATGAGTGGAGAATGTAGTATTTGTGTATGTAGTGAATAGTATGAGTGGAGGATGTAGTGTGCTTGTGTGCGGTGAGTGGTATAAATGGAGAATGTAGTATGTGTGTAAGTAGTGAATGTTATGAGTGGCGGATGAAGTGTGCGTGTGTGTGGTGAGTGATATGAATTGAGAATATAGTATATGTGTATGTAGTGAATGGTATGAGTGCAGGATGTAGTTTGTGTGGTGAGAGGTATGTGTGGAGAATGTAGTATGTGTGTATGTAGTAAATGCTATGAGTGGAGGATGTAGTGGGTGTGTGTGTGGTGAGTGGTATGAGTGGAGAATGTAGTATGAGTTTTTGGTGTGAATGGTATGAGTGTAGGATGTAGTGTGTGTGTGGTGAGTGGAGAATGTAGTATGTGTGTATGTAGTGAATGGTATGAGTGGAGGATGTAGTGTGTGTGTGTAGTGATTGGTATGAATGGAGAACGTAGTATGTGTTTATGTAATGAATGGTATGAGTGGAGGATGTAGTGTGTGTGTGTGTGATGAGTGGCATGAATGGAGAATATAGTATTTGTGTCTGTAGTGGATGGTATGCATGGAGGATGGAGTGAGAGTGTGTGTGTGTGTGGTTAGCAGTATGTATGGAGAATGTAGTGTGTGTGTGTGTGTGTGTGTGTGGTAAGCAGTATGAGTGGAGAATGTAGTATGTGTGTATGTAGTGAATGGTATGAGTGGAGGATGTAGTGTGTGGTGAGTGGTATGAGTGGAGAATGTAGTATGTGTGTATTTAGTGAATGGTATGAATGGAGGATGTATGTGTGTGTGTGTGTATGTGTGTGGTGAGTGGTATGAGTGGAGAATGTAGTATGTGTGTATGTAGTGAATGGTATGAGTGGAGAATTTAGTATGTGTGTATGTAGTGAATGGTATGAGTGGGGGATGTGTGTGTGTGTGTGTGTGTGTGTGGTGAGTGGAGAATGTAGTATGTGTGTATGTAGTGAATGGTATGAGTGGAGTATGTGTGTATGTAGTGAATCATATGAGTGGAGGATGTAGTGTGCATGTGTGTGTGGTGAGTGGTATGAGTAGAGAATATAGAATGTGTGCATGTAGTGAATAGTATGAGTGGCTGATGTAGTGTGTTTGTGTGTGTGTGTGGTGAGTGTTATAAGTGGAGAATCTAGTATGTGTGTATGTAGTGAATGGTATGAGTGGAGAATGTAGTGTGTGTGTATGAAGTGAATGGTATGAGTGGAGGATGTAGTGTGTGTGTGTATGTGGGTGAGTGGTATGAGTGGAGAATGTAGTGTATGTAGTGAATGGTATGAGTGGAAGATGTAATATGTGTGTGTGTGTGTGTGTGTGTGTGTGTGTGTGTGTGTGTGCTGATTGGTATGAGTGGATGATGTAGTGTGTGTGTAGTGAGTGTTGAATGTAGAATGTGTGTATGTAGTGAATGGTATGAGTGAAAGATGTAGTGTGTGTGTGTGTGTGTGGTGAGTGGGATGAGTTGAGAATGTAGTGTGTGTGTGTACGTAGTGAATGGTATGAGTGGAGGATGTAGTGTGTGTGTTTGTGTGTGTGTGTGGTGAGTGGAGAATGTAGTATGTGTGTATGTAATGAATGGTATGAGTGGAGGATGTAGTGTGTGTGTGTGGTGAGTGGTATGAGTGTAGAATGTAGCGGAGAATGTAGTATGTGTGTATGTAGTGAATGATATGAGTGGAGGATGTGGTGTGTTTGTGTTGGTATGGTGAATGGTATGAGTGGAGAATGGAGTATGTGTGTATGTGGTGAATGGTATGAGTTGAGGATGTAGTGTGTATGTGTGTGTGATGAGTGATATGAGTGGAGAATGTAGTATGTGTGTATGTATTGGATGGTATGAGTGGAGAATGTAGTGTGTGTGTGTGTGGTGAGTGGTATGTATGGAGAATGTAGTGTTTGTGTGTGTGTGTTAAGCAGTATGAGTGGAGAATGTAGTATTTGTGTATGTAGTGAATGCTATGAGTGGAGGATGTACTGTGTGTGTGCGGTGAGTGGTATGAGTGGAGAATGTAGTATGTGTGAATGGTTTGAGTGGAGAATGTAGTATGTGTGTATGTAGTGAATAGTATGAGTGGAAGATGTAGTGTGTGTGTGTGTGTGTGTGTGTGTGTGTGTGTGTGTGGTGAGTGGAGAATGTAGTATGTGTGTATGTAATGAATGGTATGAGTGGAGGATGTAGTGTGTGTGTGTGGTGAGTGGTATGAGTGTAGAATGTAGCGTGTGTATGTAGTGAATGGTATGAGTGGAGGCTGTAGTGTGTGTGTGTGTGTGTGTGTGTGTGTGTGTGTGGTGAGCGGTATGTATGGAGAATGAAGTGTGTGTGTGGTGAGTGGAGAATGTAGTATGTGTTTATGTAGTGAGTGGTATGAGTGAAGAAAAGGTATGGGAATTTAACCCCCAGATTGAGAACAGTTTTGAATAATCTAAGGGATGATAAAAACCTTATTATCAGACCAGCTGATAAAGGTGGACCCATAGTGGTGTTTAATAGTGTTGATTATTTACAAAAAATTACTCTCATGTTAAGTCACAGTGATTTTTATGAAATAATTAGTTTGAATGAAGTCTGGAGTAAGGTGCGTAACATATCATATATGTTGCAAGATTTATTACTCAATGAGGTTATAGATGAAGACCTGTTTAATTTTTTACATGTGATAGATCCCTTGATTCCAGTCATCCAAGGCCTCCCCAAGGTACATAAAATCCCCGAGACCCACCTATGACACCAATAGTGGCAGGGAGAGGTTGGGCAATGGAGCCCCTATCCATCTACCTTGAGAAACACCCAAGACCCTTGGTGAATGAATCTCCACATATTCTTAAAGACACAAAACATTTTTTACTGGACTTATCGTTAGATATGTATTATAAAATGGTTACCCTGGATGTACAGTCCCTTTTTACTATGATACCTAACACTGAAGGTGTTGAGAGTGTTATGAGATGTTTACAGAGTTGCGAAGCCTATAGTCCAGCTATGAAAGATTTGTTTGGTGCCTTGTTGGAAATTGTCCTGGAAAATAACATCTCTCTTTTTAATGAGGTAGCCTATATTCAGAAGGATGGCGTGGCTATGGGCACTTCATGTGCCAATAGCTACGCCAACCTTGTCATGCTGGACTGGGAACGCAATAAGCTGTTTGTCCTAGATAGTTTTAAGAAACATGTTGTTTTCTATGCACGTTTCGTTGATGAGCTTTTCCTCCTGTGGACTGGTACAGATAAAGCCCTGGATGACTTCCATAAAGAGATTAACAGTCTAACCATTTTTTGAACTTTTCTATTGAAAGTTCGATTAATTGCATTACTTTTTTGGATGATTTTGTTGATAGACTGCCAAATGGGTTGCTCAATACTGGAGTCTTTAGAAAAACGTGCTATAGGAATTTCCTATTACATCGTGAAAGTATGCACCCCAATTACATATATAAGAACTTTATAAGGGGACAGGCGATAAGAGCATCCAGGATGAATCCAAATTATGATAGCTTCTTACAAGAGTTGTCAAACTTAAATAACAGGCTTTTACAAAGAGCATATAGGCCAGATGAGATCACCTCCCACTTTGAAGGTGTTTTGGAGCTGAGGAATGGTATTGCGAGACCATATTTCTCACAACCATATCCAGTGGAGAATGTCCCTGATATATGTCCTGAAGTTAGGAATCCATCAGTTAGATTTTCTGTTAGTTATAAGAGAGGTTTTGAACAAGAATTGGAATCTACTTTTACAGAATACTTTTATTTCTTTTACAGAAATATTTGAAAACTGTACCTCAAATATGTCATGACTCCTGGGGTTTCCTGAAGTGTTTGAACTCCCTGACCTTTGTAGCTGACTATAATTTCTTAACTATAGATGTTAGGGATTTGTATACTGTGATACCACAAACTTTGGGCATCACTTGGGTCAGGGAGTTTTTATTGAAAAATGGCTCCCTGGGAGATGAGATGGATTTAATTGAGTATTTACATGACATTGTCCTCTCCAATAACTTCATCTTTTTTAATTCACAGAAGCCACAGAGGAATCAACACAACTTTAGCGTACAAAATATTTAATCTCCGCTTTCGTAAAAACTTCATCAGAATAATGATACCAACTGACCACAACAGTTAAATACAAATTAAAAAACAATTAAACAATTAACTGATAATTTGACCATTTAAGAACATCAATTTAAAAAAGAGGGATTTTTAACTCTTTAAATCCCTATTAGTCAAATAACACTTGATGTTAATGTGTTCGTTTAAACCGGGTACACTATCTGCCCCATGTTTTATCTGCCAATACACCTCTCTAATTTCAACCTGGTTTTTATAATCACCCCCTCTTTTATCTACACATGAGGCGATCTGGTTGGTTTAAAACTTTGTTGGATGGAGAATCAATTACCCCTGACAACACTCATATACATGTCCCTGATGAGATGACTACACCTGTTGACAACAGTGTGAATTATACACTGAAATTTAGCACACCTTATTCATTAGACGCTGGACAATTAAGGAATATACTCACTAAGAACTGGTGTTTACTAACTGAAGATGTTTCAGTCAGAAAGAGGTTGTCTGATGGCCCCAGAATGATATTCAGACATGGCCTTAATCTGAAGAATTTATTAGAAAACCATAATGTTCATCACAGTGCCAGATGTGGTATGTTCAAATGTGGGTGCTGCAGAAGTTGCCATCTTATAAAGGTGTCATAGGTTCCGCATTTCTGACACTATTATCTGAAAGGCGGATTTAATTGTGAAAGTGTTGGGATTGTCTACATCGCCTTATGCCAATACTGTGCTGTATTTTATATGGGTAAGACTGAGAGACATCTTAAGGAGAGAATTTATGAACACCAATATAGTTTGGCTAGACATATCATGGAACATGAGGGTCACTCCTTTGAATACATGGTTATTGAGCAAGTAAAAAAAACAAGAGAGGTGGCCCAATGGCAGTTAATTTTAGAAAGTAGAGAATTGTATTGGCAGTTGAAACTTAATGCTTCTGACTATCCAGTTCTCAAGGAGTATTGCTCTTTGAAGTGTATTTTAAAGTTAAAAGCACTTCAAAGATTAATAAGTTTTGTTTGGGAGGCATTATTTTACAATTGGTCTATATAAACTATTCTTCTTTAATATTGTAGCTTTATTCATAGTAGTAGTGTATAAACAACATATTTTTATTTATATTTATTTTTTATAAGTATGTGATTGTTTATGATGTCATTATTGCTGATGTCATTTCCTTTTGGAATTTTCTAAATTGAATGTTTAACTGTTGTCCTGTTGCTGAAGAAGTTTGAGTACTTGTTCAACAAAAGCGCTTACATAAACTTTTTGGAGAGTACCAGTGGCCTTGTGTGTTCTTTCATCAGTTCAAAGAACACATGTTGCCAATCTGCTTTAAGCTCCTATTTACATCTCCAACAAACCTGCTTCTTTTTAAACATTAATTCAATTTTATGCAATGTGAAGAAAGACATACGTAAGAATTTCCAAGTAAAATGTTTCCATCCAAGAGAAGTCTGCTTGGAAGATATTAAAAATTATTTTTTATCCTCTTCTTCTGGAAGTCTGTTATTAATGTGATAAAAATAGTTCCAATAATTGTCATTGGAACTTTTTGTTTCTTTCCTTACTACTATACATAATTTAGATAAGAGACCCTCTCCCATTGTGTTTTGTTGTATTAACAATTTTGGGATAAGATCTCTTACCCTTGGTTGCATTAACTTAATTTTACCTTATACATATTGCCTGCAAGATTGTACATCCAACCACATATTATCTTAAATCATATTTACTTATGATATAAATCAACATAATTCATTTTTATTATTAATTAATTTAAACCAATATATGACATTTTTTTCTTTAAATGTAATCATTGTGTCTACCCTTGAAGTGAAAGTATTATTTTGAGTGTATGCTGTAGGGAAAAGAAGAAAAATCCATGCCTTATATGTTGGATTTCTATAAATTAAGTTTCTAAAGGTATTTAATATAGTAGAAATAAAAGTCAGTTGTTTGGTGATTCCTTTCTGAAAAGTAATCTTTTAGCAACCAATGTAAACTATTTGTATTTTAAGATTATGATTAGAGTTTATGGTATGTTTAAATTTTAGAATAGACATCCTAGAAACTCTTTTTACATGGTTGTGTAAATATTATTTATCTAAAGAGATATTTTTATAATTGATGATAAAGAATATAATTCTAGATCTGGTAGTTCAATCCCTCCTGCTGTCCATTCCCTTATAGGATGATTTAAGGGAATTCTTGGTTTGTTGGGGGAACCAAAGACATTTTTAAAATGAATGTATTACATTTTTAAATACATGTTTTAGATGGAGGCAAAGATAATGGTTGAATAACATACAAGATGTTTGGTATAATCATTTTGATTATAGATAGTCTCTCCACCATGGTGAAGAAAAATGTGTTCCATTTATTTATTAGATTCTTTATACTGATTATGCTGTTAGTATAATTGTAATTTATTATGTCATTAATGTTACCTGTTATAATTCCCTTCTTCTTCTTTCTGCTTTTCCTGGTTAGGGGTTGCCACAGTGGATCACCTGTCTGCTCATGATTGGCAGTGGAGTTTTACGGTGTTAAGTTGCCATCCCAGTGCCCAACCTTCCACAGAAGGCACACACACTCATGCCTAGGGCCAAGTGTCCAATCCACCTACAGCATGTCTTTGGGACGTGGGAGGAAACTGGAGCACCAGGAGGAAACCCACGCGACCACAGGGGAGGACATGCAGACTCCGCACAGAAGGCACCTCAGTCAAGGATTGAACCGGAGAACCTCTTGCTGTGAGGTGGCAATGCTAACTGCTGCACCACTGCAGATGCCCTAAATCATTTATTTTCTCTCTCTAACAACATATTTAGTAAATCTATCCTTTATCCTATCAATATTGGCATTTATGGGTAGTATTTTTGTTTTGTTATCATTAAAGGAGAGACCACATTTTTTTGAACTCATCCATTGCCTTACAAACAACAGAAAGGGAACTATCACCATCACTCAGTGTCAGAAGAATCTCATCATTAAATATTTGGATTTCAGAAACCAATTTCTCATTTATGCTAATGCCTTTTATATCTAAATTTGACCTAATAAAATTAGCAAGAGGTTCCTTAATTCAGTGAAAGGTAGGGGTGAAAGAGGACATCCTTTTTTTAGTTCCATTCAAAATGTGTATTGAATCAGAAGTAAAAGTATGTATTTTAATGTATGCAACACAATTGCCATAAAGAATTATAAGATGTGTAAAATTACTTAAAAATTACATTCCTGTAAGACTAATAAAGATGTTTCCAGTTCACAGAGTCAACATATTTCAGGGAGGGAGGAACTTTTGCCAAGGCTTTAACTATAGAAAAAAAATGTTATGTAATATGTTCAAGACTTCTTTAAGTAGTAACTTGTAGAGTTCTGGTATAATTCCATCACTACCTGGTGCCTTGTTAGGTTTTGAGTTTGAATTTCAGACATTGCGACAGGTGTATCAATTAATTTCACTTGGTCATCAGATTATTTTTTTATATTTTTGATAAAAGTTTTTATTGTCCCTTCTGAGTCTGTTACATTATATTGATTGATTTTATTATAATAATTTCTAAATTATTTTAAAATATCTTCTATTTCCATCACTTTTCCTTTTCTCTTGTGTGAATAAATCTCCTTTATGTGGTTATACTTACTAAGTAGTTTTGTTCTTTTAGCTAACTTATGATAGATTTTGGGTTAATAGAGACATTAATTATCTTAAACTTTTCTAGATTAATCCTAGTTTTATGATTTAAAATTTCCAAATGCTTATTTTGTAGATTATCAGTCTCTGCTGTGTTATTGTTTCCTGTCTGATTTTCCAGTTTTAATTTGCCAAGTTTTTTTGCATCTCGCACAGTTATTTGTCCTATTGTTTTTTTCTTTATTGATATGCAATTAGTTAGGCTACCAAAAAATATATGCTTTTAATGCATCCCATAGATAGATTTCTGAAATATCTCCACAATTATTAATTTCTATACAAGAAAGAATTTCTTTAATAAAAAAGTCCTTAAAATCTTTTAAGCAAGTTATATATGCCAGTATCCTAAAATCTAACAATAACATTAAGATCAGGTGAAACATATTTGTAATGTACCACTGTAACTTCCTCATACATAGTCTTGCTAAAGGGACCATGTGCCCTAGGATCCTTAGGTATTCCATTGGTGAAACATTGTGCTGCTCATAATCAACATTGCCCTGAGAAAAACAGTTTTACTTGTTGGGACTGTGATGGAATTTATCATTTTAAGAAAGAGATATATTTAGATTATAAAAGCAGGGTAAGGTTTAATTAGTAAACTAGCACCTACTGAGACTGGATCTGAATTAGGGATCTGTATGAGGCAGTTATCTTAAGTACTGATAAATAATTGTGCCCTTTATTCTGCAAATGATTATAACTACACACAAACATTTTGTAAAAATCTTAGCTGCAGTAGCTAATTGAAGTTGCAAAGATACCTTGATAATTGTACGCCACTACTTGGAATCAGATAAAGCTTGTGTGGTCCTTGTATTTGGGATATATATAGAGAGAAGCAAGTCCAAACTAACAAAAAGGGACTGGAGGAAGAAAAAAAGATGGAGAGCTTGCCAAGTGAGAATTTGTAAACCTTTAGGAATTCATTCAAGCTGACAGTTTTACAGCAGTATTTAGGACATATCCTTTCTTACTACTATGAAAAGTCTGAAACAGAAACCTATGCTCACTTCCTCCTTTGGGACTCTATCCACTGGAGCTTGCTGATATTGTACCCAGAAGGTACTGCAAAACATGATTTCGGTCTTTAGCTACTGGAGGAATTCCTTGAAATTTTGGGACAAAGTGAAACTGCAGCCTGTATCCTTAAGATACAATATGTAGTAACTACTTGTTTCCAGTAACCCTTTGGCAATTATTTTGCAGACAAAGTTAAATGGCCCTTGACCTGATGGGGAACTAGAGGGGTCCGCAAGACCAGCATTTGAGTTTTTGTTAAGGAGAAAGGAGGAACACAGTCATAACTGCTCCCTGTGTGTGTCTCTTGGCCCTGAGGACCCTAGCCTCCCTTTTTAGCTTACTTTCCTTTGCCTATTTCTCTTTGTTCTAGTGAAAGTAGAAAGGCCAGTGTTAGGAAGAGTAATGCCTGATTGATATTGGTGTAAAGAATAATTTAGACTCTGCTGTCTTCCCCTTCTCCCTAAACATCTTAAATGTCAATTGAGAAGGTGGTCTGGAATTTGGGGTGCACTGAGGAGGTGCATCTTCACATCCTGTAGTTGTTGAAACTACAGCAAGGTTTGTCTCCTAATGATTGACCACATAGGAGCCCGGCTGGCCACACTTAATGTGATGTTTCACCAGTGTGCATACTTCCACGGACAACTCTGATGTGTTGTTTTCTATGCTTCATCAGGTACTTCCATAGGTTTGTTTACTAGCTGGTAAGGACTCCCCCCTGATGTTTTAAAATGCAAGTGTTACAGTTCAGGAATCTGAAAACCAGGGTTGCCAATGTGCAAAATGTTTTTACCAAAGTGAATTAGGATCCTGCTTTCCCAATCACTGGGAAGAGTATTTTGAATTGTTGAAACACGATAGGCAACAACTGCAAAACAGAATTCCAGGACCAGCAATGAACAACCAGGAGATTTTTAATGATACATCCACCGACTAAGCGCTTTCACCTAAAAAGGCATCATCAGAGTCGGTTAACATTTGACAAACAACATATTTAAAGCAATTAAAACAAATTAATTAATGACATCAAATTTAAATGCACCAATGAGCCAAAACACTGCTGAAACCTATTTAAAAGGCAACGCCTACTTTAAAAATAAACACGACTAGAACAATAGCAAAGAACGTTCTAACCACACATTACTCAATACAAACAATCTAAACAATTAATATAATAATTTAAAACAAGGCCTTAAAACAAAAAAAGTTAACAAGGGACAGAATTGACTATCAGAATCATACTGCTTACCCTCCAGGCAATAAATTGCAACGAAACCGTATTGGTAAGAAATTTTTACAGGGGGAGGGGGGGCAGTTGAGACTGCACTCTGGCAATGTATGTACGCCCGAGATTGTTAATGCTGGGCCACAAGACATTGTTTTTGAAGAGGAAGTTTTTTTGGAGCAGGTTCCGGGACCTCGCAGGTCAGGGAGACTAATGAACAAGGATCAGAGATCCATGAGGGTGGACAGATACATGGAGGGCAGCCAAAGAGGCTACCAATTGAGGAGGTTCCAGTGACTTTAATTCATCAGAATAATTGTTGCAACAATGATTGTGTTGAGCCAAAACCTGCTGGTATTTTAATGTGTGTCAACAATGGGGGGGTGTTTGTTGCAATGAACGCATGGCATTGCATGATGTTCACAATAGTAACAATTATATGGATAGGGTTGACGTCACAGGTAATGTACATGAACTAGTATCATTTTTCTGTGACAGTGATAACAATTGTAACAATTATGAAGACATTGGAGGCCATACAACTGTTATTTCAACAGGTTCATGTGCTGAGTGTAAAATTGTTAAACAGCAAGGCTTTTTTATTTACAATTACACCGATATTGAAGTAGGGGATGTGTACTTTCAATTGTTTACTAAAGGAACCAGCTTTGTACCAAGTTTTAGACTAGATGTTTCCCAGGTCTTGATTAATATCAAGCTTTTCATGAGGAGATTAAACTTGGAGATTTATTTCCATGACAAAAAAGATGTTTTTTCATTGAATTGTAATAACGATTGTTCTAAATTGAGAAGGAAAAGTACATTCATTCCACCTAGTAATATTGAAATTTTAGCTTTGGAAAGACTCATGGAGTTTGAGGTTAGAAGAATATGTGCTGGGAGGGACACTGGTTCTGACAACCTCACCCCACAAGAGAGGGGGGTCCTTAAAGAATTGAGATTATCGAACGGCATTAGATGTATGAGACCGGACAAAGGTGGGGGGATGGTTTTGATGAACCAAATTGATTATTCTACATCTATGATGTTTTTGCTTGAGGACAACAGTACATATACAAGGGTATCAGTTAATGAAATGAACGTGGCCTATAGAAGAATTGATTTGTATTTGTTAGATGCTCTGTTTCAGGGAGAGATTACAGAATCGGAATTTGATTTTCTTTCAGTTAAACATCCTATTACTCCAAGCATTTTTGGTATTCCAAAGGTGCACAAGGGAACAGAACGGTTACAATTTAGGCCAATTGTTTCAGCAAGGGGCTCCAAGACTGGGCCCCTTGCAGCATTTGTTGATGAAGTTTGCAAAACAACTACAAGTGATGTAGTTCATATTATCAAGGATTCTTGGCACTGCTTAGAGAGATTGAAGGCTATTGGTAATTGTAATAGGACTTTTTGTTTTTTAACAATTGATGTTGTTAATTTGTTTTCGGTTATCCCTCATAGTGAGGGTATGGAAATGTTCCGTGAAAGTTTGGGGTTTTGTCCTAGTTTTGATAAAAGTAAGATCAACTTTACATGTGATTTGATGGAAATTATTTTGAAAAATAATTTCATCAAATTTGAAGGTGAAATGTTTCAGCAGTGCTCTGGAGTGGCAATGGGTGCAAGGTGTGCGCCCGTTTTTGCAAACCTTGTATTATTGGCATGGGAAAGAGCTTGTATCTTTCAATCGAGATTTTGGGTGAAAGTAGTGCTTTATAATAGGTTTCTTGATGACTTGCTTATTTTGTGGGACGGGGATGAGATCAGTGCAAATGAGTTTGTTGAATATATCAACTGTTCCACAAGTTTTTTGAAATTCACTCACGCTTGGAGTGTAGATAAAGTGAATTACTTGGATTTGACCATCTTTAAAGATGGTGAAGGTTTGGCTAGTACTTTGTACAGGAAAGACAGTTATTCCAATTCTCTTTTACATTATTCAAGCTGCCACCCCCATTATCAAAAAAGAGGGGTGGCAAAGGGACAAATGGTACGTTTATCAAGACTAATTAATGATGAAACACTATTTAAACAGGAAATGTATAAACTCATAGGTATGTTTATGGATAGGGGGTATCCACTCAAACTATTATTGAAGGTGAAAAGGGAAGTGGTAAGGAAAAGGAATACTGTTTTTTCCCCTATATTGAGAAGTAGTGTAGGTATGACAAGTGATATACATTTGGAAAGTATTGATAAACGTATAGAGATGGAGAAGCCATGTCTCATTCTCAAATACAATGAAAAAGCCATTGGAATAGCTACAGTTGTACGTGATGTATGGAATCACTGTTTGGATAATGCAACTCAGGGCATTATTGGGAAAACACCTAGGATTGTGTTTAGTAAAGGTGCAAATTTAAAAACAATAATGGAGAAAACACCTAGAGTTAGAAAATCAAGAATGTCTAAGTGTGGTAAGTGTAGATATTGTAGGTTCATTAGTGAGGGTACACATTTAGTCATAAAAGGGTTTGAGCGTACAATACCCTGCCCGGGCCTGTGTAATTGTAACACAAGGAATTTAGTTTATATTGCTTCATGTATTACATGTGATGCATTCTACGTGGGTATGACTACACGTAGACTGCGTGATCGAATTAGTGAACATACACGTAGTATAAAAAATAAAGATCAACATAATGCCCTGTTTATACACAGTTGTCAATGCAAGGTTTTTAAAAAATTCTTATTTTTTGTTATAGATAGAATCTACGAAGGTCAAGGGGGTGATGTAGGTAACAAGGTGGCCCTATTAGAAGTTGAATGGCAGGTGAGGCTTAATGCCATGAGGTTCCCTGGCATTAATGATTTTATATCTATCAAGCCAGTTTTAAAACAAAAAGGGTTATTGTATATGTTTTATGTTTTGCATTGTTTACAGTCAGTGTTATTTATTCAAAGTTCACATTATGATATATGTTTTAAATTATTATATTAATTGTTTAGATTGTTTGTATTGAGTAATGTGTGGTTAGAACGTTCTTTGCTATTGTTCTAGTCGTGTTTATTTTTAAAGTAGGCGTTGCCTTTTAAATAGGTTTCAGCAGTGTTTTGGCTCATTGGTGCATTTAAATTTGATGTCATTAATTAATTTGTTTTACTTGCTTTAAATATGTTGTTTGTCCAATGTTAACCGACTCTGATGATGCCTTTTTAGGTGAAAGCGCTTAGTCGGTGGATGTATCATTAAAAATCTCCTGGTTGTTCATTGCTGGTCCTGGAATTCTGTTTTGCAGTTGTTGCCTATCGTGTTTCATTGATTTTTGTGCAGTGCCCTTTGTGGGGTTGCGTATCTTTCTTTTCTTCTCAAGTGTGTTGCGACCCTGTTTTCAGTGTTTTGGGACTAAGTGTGGACCATGGAGAATATTTTAAAGGAACTGTCTTTAGTTGTTCACAAGCTCTTGAAGACGTACGAAAAAGATAACGGCAAGGAAGGAGGTACGGGGAGTGTCAGTCCTACTGACACACAAGTGGAATTATTTACACTTCATTCCCCGGTCAATACGGCCGATTCTATACCACCAGGGCAGAACTGTAATGTTCCAAATTCCTTTGCTGATGCTGTTCCCAAATCGAAGGATAAATCGGGTTTCAATTTGTCTGGTGGTTCGGCTGCTCGTGGAGTTCCGGATTCTGGTGTACCTGTTTCTTTGTCCAATCAGAGGGAGAATGGTGGTGTCAGCGCCAATTCGACCAATCGGGATCGACCTGCCAGACGAGCTCTGTCAGGAGAAGTGTTGAGTGGTAGGCGAGGGCACGACCTGCAGTCATGGTTGGAGGTGCCGGTATTTGCTGGTGATGCAATTGGTTTTTCTCACTCGGACTTGCAGTCGGCGAGTTTTTGTGGTTTGGAGGAACAAATTTTAAGGTACGATAAGCTCTGTGTTAAATACAGAGCACTTCAACTTGATAATTTGTTTTTGGAGCAGTCTAAGGCATTAAAACAAGTGCCTAAGGGGCTCCGGTTGTGGAAGTTACCGATGGGCATTGAGGAAGGTAGCGGAGCCTTCTCTGAATTGATAACCCTGTTTGACAAAACGGGGTTAGAGATGTTAGACATCATTATCAATAACAATGGAGTTAGATTAGCAGCATTGCGGAGTGACATTTGTAAATTGTATGAAAGCATCAATTCTGACTTGTTATTTTTTCAATATGAGGCAAAATTTCAAAGGGTTCTTAGGAACTTGGAAGCATTTGTGGCTAAAAACAAGGCCTTAAAACAAAAAAAGTTAACAAGGGACAGAATTGACTATCAGAATCATACTGCTTACCCTCCAGGCAATAAATTGCAACGAAACCGTATTGGTAACAAATTTTTACAGGGGGAGGGGGGGCAGTTGAGACTGCACTCTGGCAATGTATGTACGCCCGAGATTGTTAATGCTGGGTCACAAGACATTGTTTTTGAAGAGGAAGTTTTTTTGGAGCAGGTTCCGGGACCTCGCAGGTCGGAGAGACTAATGAACAAGGATCAGAGATCCATGAGGGTGGACAGATACATGGAGGGCAGCCAAAGAGGCTACCAATTGAGGAGGTTCCAGTGACTTTAATTCATCAGAATAATTGTTGCAACAATGATTATGTTGAGCCAAAACCTGCTGGTATTTTAATGTGTGTCAACAATGGGGGGGGGGGTGTTTGTTGCAATGAACGCATGGCATTGCATGATGTTCACAATAGTAACAATTATATGGATAGGGTTGACGTCACAGGTAATGTACATGAACTAGTATCATTTTTCTGTGACAGTGATAACAATTGTAACAATTATGAAGACATTGGAGGCCATACAACTGTTATTTCAACAGGTTCATGTGCTGAGTGTAAAATTGTTAAACAGCAAGGCTTTTTTATTTACAATTACACCGATATTGAAGTAGGGGATGTGTACTTTCAATTGTTTACTAAAGGAACCAGCTTTGTACCAAGTTTTAGACTAGATGTTTCCCAGGTCTTGATTAATATCAAGCTTTTCATGAGGAGATTAAACTTGGAGATTTATTTCCATGACAAAAAAGATGTTTTTTCATTGAATTGTAATAACGATTGTTCTAAATTGAGAAGGAAAAGTACATTCATTCCACCTAGTAATAATGAAATTTTAGCTTTGGAAAGACTCATGGAGTTTGAGGTTAGAAGAATATGTGCTGGGAGGGACACTGGTTCTGACAACCTCACCCCACAAGAGAGGGGTCCTTAAAGAATTGAGATTATCGAACGGCATTAGATGTATGAGACCGGACAAAGGTGGGGGGATGGTTTTGATGAACCAAATTGATTATTCTACATCTATGATGTTTTTGCTTGAGGACAACAGTACATATACAAGGGTATCAGTTAATGAAATGAACGTGGCCTATAGAAGAATTGATTTGTATTTGTTAGATGCTCTGTTTCAGGGCGAGATTACAGAATCGGAATTTGATTTTCTTTCAGTTAAACATCCTATTACTCCAAGCATTTTTGGTATTCCAAAGGTGCACAAGGGAACAGAACGGTTACAATTTAGGCCAATTGTTTCAGCAAGGGGCTCCAAGACTGAGCCCCTTGCAGCATTTGTTGATGAAGTTTGCAAAACAACTACAAGTGATGTAGTTCATATTATCAAGGATTCTTGGCACTGCTTAGAGAGATTGAAGGCTATTGGTAATTGTAATAGGACTTTTTGTTTTTTAACAATTGATGTTGTTAATTTGTTTTCGGTTATCCCTCATAGTGAGGGTATGGAAATGTTCCGTGAAAGTTTGGGGTTTTGTCCTAGTTTTGATAAAAGTAAGATCAACTTTACATGTGATTTGATTGAAATTATTTTGAAAAATAATTTCATCAAATTTGAAGGTGAAATGTTTCAGCAGTGCTCTGGTGTGGCAATGGGTGCACGGTGTGCGCCCGTTTTTGCAAACCTTGTATTATTGGCATGGGAAAGAGCTTGCATCTTTCAATCGAGATTTTGGGTGAAAGTAGTGCTTTATAATAGGTTTCTTGATGACTTGCTTATTTTGTGGGACGGGGATGAGATCAGTGCAAATGAGTTTGTTGAATATATTAACTGTTCCACAAGTTTTTTGAAATTCACTCACGCTTGGAGTGTAGATAAAGTGAATTACTTGGATTTGATCATCTTTAAAGATGGTGAAGGTTTGGCTAGTACTTTGTACAGGAAAGACAGTTATTCCAATTCTCTTTTACATTATTCAAGTTGCCACCCCCATTATCAAAAAAGAGGGGTGGCAAAGGGACAAATGGTACGTTTATCAAGACTAATTAGTGACGAAACACTATTTAAACAGGAAATGTATAAACTCATAGGTATGTTAATGGATAGGGGGTATCCACTCAAACTATTATTGAAGGTGAAAAGGGAAGTGGTAAGGAAAAGGAATACTGTTTTTTCCCCTATATTGAGAAGTAGTGTAGGTATGACAAGTGATATACATTTGGAAAGTATTGATAAACGTATAGAGATGGAGAAGCCATGTCTCATTCTCAAATACAATGAAAAAGCCATTGGAATAGCTACAGTTGTACGTGATGTATGGAATCACTGTTTGGATAATGCAACTAAGGACATTATTGGGAAAACACCTAGGATTGTGTTTAGTAAAGGTGCAAATTTAAAAACAATAATGGAGAAAACACCTAGAGTTAGAAAATCAAGAATGTCTAAGTGTGGTAACTGTAGATATTGTAGGTTCATTAGTGAGGGTACACATTTAGTCATAAAAGGGTTTGAGCGTACAATACCCTGCCCAGGCCTGTGTAATTGTAACACAAGGAATTTAGTTTATATTGCTTCATGTATTACATGTGATGCATTCTACGTGGGTATGACTACACGTAGACTGCGTGATCGAATTAGTGAACATACACGTAGTATAAAAAATAAAGATCAACATAATGCCCTGTTTATACACAGTTGTCAATGCAAGGTTTTTAAAAAATTCTTATTTTTTGTTATAGATAGAATCTACGAAGGTCAAGGGGGTGATGTAGGTAAGAAGGTGGCCATATTAGAAGTTGAATGGCAGGTGAGGCTTAATGCCATGAGGTTCCCTGGCATTAATGATTTTATATCTATCAAGCCAGTTTTAAAACAAAAAGCAAATTGCATATAACAAAAAGGGTTATTGTATATGTTTTATGTTTTGCATTGTTTACAGTCAGTGTTATTTATTCAAAGTTCACATTATGATATATGTTTTAAATTATTATATTAATTGTTTAGATTGTTTGTATTGAGTAATGTGTGGTTAGAACGTTCTTTGCTATTGTTCTAGTCGTGTTTATTTTTAAAGTAGGCGTTGCCTTTTAAATAGGTTTCAGCAGTGTTTTGGCTCATTGGTGCATTTAAATTTGATGTCATTAATTAATTTGTTTTAATTGCTTTAAATATGTTGTTTGTCAAATGTTAACCGACTCTGATGATGCCTTTTTAGGTAAAGCGCTTAGTCGGTGGATGTATCATTAAAAATCTCCTGGTTGTTCATTGCTGGTCCTGGAATTCTGTTTTGCAGTTGTTGCCTATCGTGTTTCATTGATTTTTCTGCAGTGCCCTTTGTGGGGTTGCGTATCTTTCTTTTCTTTTCAAGTATTTTGAATTGTAACCAACCTAGACCCACTGGTACCGGGCAACTGTGTTGCCCTTGATAGTTCCATAATGATAGAATTAAGATTTTTATGTAACTTACTTGGCATATTAACATTGCTCCATCAACAACCAAATCCAATCACAAGTAATAAAAGTGGTAACTTTCTTCATGGTCAAGATGAAATGTAGCTTTTAGGAAGGGAATAACTGAAGTGGAAAAACTCTGTGACCTATCCATACAAAGTCATACTCATGATAGGAAAGCACTCCAGTGATGTTGTTGTTCTAGCCAGTAGAATACAACAGGGTTAACTTGGTAGATTGTCTCTCATAAGTGACTACATATTTCATTTGGTTATAGTGTCTGCAAAGCAATAAATATACATCTTGAGTTTTCACTGTCAAATTCTGCATCTTGCCTCAAGAGGAGGGTTTCAGATATAAGTACCACAAGCAAGTTCCATACCTTGCAGCATTTTATCCATTCCATCAGCTTCTGACAAATTATGTCCAAAATGAGATGAAAAAATTCAGAAACAAATGTTGCTGGATTTTTTTTTTTTTTGCTAATTTCTTCCATTCATCTAGCGATAAGATGTACTTAGAGGGTGTTATTACTTTTTGGAGTTTCTTTGAGGGTAGACCCACATCTAGTGGAGATGCATTTTTGACTGAAATTAACAATTACGTCAGAAACATCAATATATTTCTAGTTCCAGATCTCATCCTGTTTTGCTGATTGAAAAAGTATATGCTCAATTAAAAGTGCATCATGTTTTATATGAGAGTCAGGAGGTTGTATCTGATCTGTTTGTCATTCATTGTGAATATCTTCTTAATGTTATGTCTGGTTCTGCAATATGAAGTGGATGTAAAAATTTAGAGTAGCACCAATTCTAATATATTCATATAGCCTTAAAAGGCAATCCTAAGATTTTAGTTGTATGTTGTACACCTATTTGTCCACAAGTCTAGGGGTTAACTTTTTTTTATTAAACTAAAGATAGTACTTTGGTGACTCACCTGTGACTGCTTCACTTAATCTGTAAAAAGTCTTCCTTATGCCCTTTGGAATTCTCCGTTTCATCTTCATTTCCATTTTGTCAGTTGTTGGCATTATTTCAGATAAGCTTCTCACTTCACAGCTGTCATTTTTTGTTGACATAGTAGTCTTTGACTTCTGTCTTTACTTTTAGGATGATGCACCTTTACAGAAATACCACAAGCCCAATGACCAGTGTAAGTCCTTTCCAATCTGCACAGTCAGCTATTTTGTAGTATACATTGTCTCACATTTTAAACTGTTCATTTGTGAGAGAAGTTTCTTCTGCAGTGCTCTTCAAGTTCTGTGCAAACATTCAGTTTCAGCAAATTCTCTCCATCATACATTTTAATGTTGATATATATTCTCTCACTGTGCTCTTTGTGGTCCCTTCCAGAGCCAACTTAATCAGAACAGAAGGAAGATTTGGGTTATGACCAAACACAAGGTGATACAAGATGTAGCCACAAACATTCTTTTTTCCCAAAAGTTCTCAATCAAGTGCCATTACGCAGTTACTCTTTGTACTAGCTTTTACTTTCAATATTGCCCTATTAGTGTCCAATTCATTTTTTTCCTATGTGCCCATAGCTGAAAGGACTATATGCTGTAGTGGTCATCAGAAAAGAAGATTTCCTTCCATATTAATGTTGCTGTATTCTTTACTAAAGGGATCCCCTGCCAAGGGTAGCCCAGCATCCGGCCAATATACCAAAAGCTTAGTTTTTTTTAAGGATGTCGTATATCATACATATGCACCCTGTGATTATGAAGGTTCCTACTCCGGGCCAGTAATCAAGCAGCCTCAGTTCTCACCACTGACACTGGTGAGGGAAGGCCACTACCAACACAAATGGATACACACAGTATTTTCAGATGTAGCTGTCTGCACCAATCACAAATCCCCTTAAGAGCAGACAAGGAGCACCCTCCAGACCTGGAGCTCAACTATCTGCCTCTCTCTCTCTCTCTCTCTCTCTCCAGGCCCCAAACAAGACTCCACACTGACCACTTTGGAGCTGTGTGTCCCTGTGCCAAGTAACTGACATGCACACTTGGACATTTGATTTACACACACACACCTGGGAAAGCCTGGCATAGATTTACCAGCTGTGCCTCCTCTGCCCAGACTATAAGGTAATTATACTGCCACCAGTCAGGTAGTCTAAGGCTCTTACAAAGGTACCCAATTATACTGAGTGAAATTAATACTTATACAAATGGGTAGTGTTGACCAAACAGCAATGCTTTCAGGAGTAGCCACAGTGTAATCAAACAAATATAAGTTCTCTCAAAGGTTAAAATATTCTCTAAAAAACTGGCTGCAATGAAAAGTTTAAATATATTTAATATAAATAATAAAATAAAATGAAGATATGAAATATCTATTTACAATAAACACCACAGTTTTAATCAGGGAAATGTTAAAAATAACACAGATGGATAGATTCACACATGTACAGAAAAAAAGTATTCAACTAATCTCTCTATATTTTCCTGACTGATCTAAAGAATTACTTCATCATCATGAGCCCCCCTTTTCCCATTTTCTTTATATGGGGTTGGGGTATCTTGTTAACTGTCATCAACTCTCTCGATTCAGTGCCACACTCCTGCTTTCTTCAACAGAAAGAATTCAACTAAATAATTACTTATTCCTTGGTTAGTTACTAAAGCAATGCAAGATGAAGTGTGTTGAGTTGCTTAATACAGCAAGGTAAGATGAAGCATGAGATTGTGTGAGATGTCTGTGAGAGATCTTTCCAGTCAGGTTCTGAAGAACAAAGTGCTGCTGGAAGAGTTCCATTATATCTGTCACTAATATCTAAAAATTTATTTAAGTGGTGGTTATGGAATCACATCACATCTGGTCACCTGACTCTGGTACAGTACACACTCAGAGTTTGTTAAGATCTGTTGCAGCATCTGAAAGCTATAAAACAATTTCCAAAACTTCCTCCCTTCCAGAGTAGCAATTAATTCATGCCTAAGGACAATACAGTCAGATTCCTCATCCTGGTTTTCCCAGACATTTTTGTCTCTTGCTGCAATCAGACCTGAAAGATGAAATCTTTATGGCCTAAACCAATCCATTTAATTTTCAAACTATTTTTCAAAATTAGCTGAACTGAGATTAACCTATTTATTTCCGGAATTCTTTGTTAAAACATATACATTTAATCACATACAATAATACTGTCTGACATACATGTATATATCTTTTTTATCCAGCAGGCCCCACTGTTGATGCATTTTTAACACAATCAACTTTACAAATACATTTTTAACACAAGCATCTGTAAAAATCAGTGTGATAATCAAATGACATACAATTCTTACAAAACTCCAGCTAGTTATGTTGGCATATGTTACACATGCATTGCCCTACTCTCCCTGGCACAGATGGTACTACCTCATATCATCACGATGTATGGATGTACATACCTCAGAACTTCTTTGCAACTAGTCTGAACATCATCTTCTATTGTCGGTCTGAAGGACCCTTCATTTGTGCTCGTTACCAATCCATTTTCAGATAAGTTCCCCATATGTTCTTCTTATCTTGTTTTTTTTTTCTTTTGGTTGTGAGTTTATTTGTCATCCAGGAAGGGAAAATGTCAGTGTGGGACACAGATTCCCCATAAGGACCATCACGAACAGTGTTTGTTTTGCTTGGGTGCTTCTCATGAACATACTTTGTCAAGAATTTATCGTGAAGTCCCTTCATGGTCATCTCTCCTCCTTATCTATCTACCTAGAGAACCAGTGTCTTAATTTGTTAGCACAGGGAGTGATGGTGGAATTGTCCCATCCTAGGGTCAGCCATCTGCCAAGAAGACTGAAAAAACTCAGTTCAGATTCAGATACTGTGCTGCCTCCCTGGATGTCTCTCAAGGCTAATGAAAGCCTCAGGGATTTTCTAGTTGTTCCATTGGATTTCTCTGCCAAAATTGTTTTGGAGGCAAGTATGGATCCGGCGTCTCTCATGTCCTTGGAGGTTCTGCAGGTGTCCATTGCAAAAGTTGATTGGGAACCTAAGCTGATCATATCCAAGGGGTACTCTGCAGATTTTTGTTCAGGTGGAGATTCCCAGTACATTGATTGAGTGTTGTCAAGGGTCTGAAGGTTCTAAGGTGTTTAGGGCTGATGTCCCCTGTCCCCTGTCTCCTGCTCCTTAGGATCTCCATTGTGAATGGCAGGATTTTACACAGAGGTTGTTTAATACACTCATGGCTTTGAAGCTCCCCTCCAGAAAGTTTCTGTTCCTGCCCCCCCCCCCCAGGTCATCTACTCCTCTTAAGAAGCCTAAGGAGCAGGACTCTTCTGATGAAGACTTGGACTCTAGGGAAGAGTCCTTGGCCTACTTCTCTCAAATTTCTTCTCCATTGGAGTATGAGGAAGAGGAGTCTGTTACTCCAGATTCTCCCTTTGAGGAACTTTCATTTGGGGATACTATCTCTCTCTCTCTCTCTCTTATGATGGATTTTTTAAATGGGACTGTGCAGAGGTTTCTGACATCCAGAAGAGGTACTATGAACTCCTCCACATGGAATCCCTTAAGTTCTCTACTGTTCCTCTGGTCCTTTCAGCTGCTTCTTAGGCTCCTGATTCATAACCTCCAGCCCCTAAAAAGCCTGACAGGGTTTTATAAGGTGCCTGATGACTATATTATTCTTTACAAATGTCCCTCTGCTTACTCCTCTCTGTTGTGTCCATCTCTTCTGACAAACATTCCAAACTACTGCCTTCTACTAAATTGCTTCCTTCTGACATAGGCAGTTGGGCCATAGAATATCTGGGCTAAAAGGTGTACACTGCTGCCACCCTGGCCTTTTGGGCTCTTAATTATCAGACCCACATACCAAGGTAAATCTTAGCTCTTCTTAGGCTTATCAGGTTATTTCTGACCTTCCTAATTCTGAGGGAAAGGTTTTGTTACTCTCTTTGTTTGGGATCCTGTTCTGAAGTGGATTGTCATTCTATTAAATATAGTTATGATACAGCTAATGCTTCTTCTAGAGTTGCTGCCTTTGGGTCTGTGTTAAGACATTATTCTTGGCTTCTCCTCTAACCTTTACCTGATAATATTAAGGCTAAATTGATGGGATGCTCCACTTGACAATAAAAATCTCTCTTGTTCTGCAGATGCTAAGCTTCTTAAGTCCCTGAAAGAGAAGGGAAGGGTCTTGCTGGAATTAAACATTCTTTTTTTCCCTATTTCCAAATTTCAGAGGAATTATCCTTCTAAGTTTCTAAGTTTGTCTTTGTATGTATTCAGTCATGCCCTTCTCCCAAAAGTAGAAAGGGTGCAAGAAGGACTCCTCCTGCTAAGTCTACTCAGACACCTACTACTCAGAAGCCTCCTTTTCCAAACAAGCCAAGTTCTTTCTATCTTCTTCCCTCTATCCTAAGTTAGATTCCTTTATCTCTCTGTCTTCCCCTGTCTCTTCTCAAATACTTAAGGATCACCCAGGAGTCTTGGGTTCTGTCCATCATTTGTCATTGATACTTCATGGTGTAGAAATCCCTTCCTCCTTTTTTGGGTATTCCAAAAACTCCAAAGGAATAACCATCCTTTTTTCCAGATATACTTCAGGGCCTTTTGTCCCAAGGCACCATACAAGTGGTTTCTGCTCCTCAAATGGGAAGGGGTTTTATTCCAGAATATTTTTGGTTCCCAGGAAAAAAGGAACCTGGAGGCCCATTCTGGATCTTTTTTAGCTCAACACTTTTTTTGAAGGTTCCTTCCTTTTGAATACTGTTTCTTCAGACCTGTTTCCGTTTCTTCTACCTCAGGCTTTTTTAGTCTCTCTCTCTCTCTCTCTCTCTCTCTCTCTCTCTAAATCTCAAGGATGCCTATCTTCACATCTCTATTCATCCTAGTTTCAGGAAATGTTTGCATTTCTCTGTTTCTTCCTTGCATTTTTAGTTCTCTGCTTTACCCTTTGGCCTCTCTACCGCCCCAAGGTCTTCACCAAATGCTTCATTCCTGTGACTGCCTTTTGCAGGATGAGAGGGATACAAATCTTTCCTTACCTGGATGACCTGCTCATTCAAGCTTCCTTCCCAGAGACCTTGATTCAGCACCTCCAGTATGCTATTTGCCTCTTGCAAAACTTATGGTTTATGGTAAATTTCCATAAATCCTTCCTGGCTCCTTCTCATGATCATGTTTTTCTTGGGTGCATACTCCAGACCATTCCTATACTGGCTTCCCTGCCACCACCCAAGGTTCTGCCTTTTTTCAATCACTTTTTCCTCAGGTCTCAGTTACGGCCAAGGTATTTCTAAGGGCTGTGGGTACATGGCTTCCACCATTCCTGTGCTTCCTCTAGTCAGACTCCATATGAAGAAATTACAGTGGTTTCTAAACTCAATATGGCTTCAACATTGTCATCCTTTAGACTTTTTAGTTCCTCTTCTTCCATGCTTCATACTAGAGCTTCAGTGGTGGATTCATCAGCTATCTTTCAACCCAGAGCTTCCTTTTCAGCCTCCCGGTCCCCCTCAGAAACTTTTTTCAGATGCCTCAGATATGGTGTTGGTAGCTTCCTTCAGCCTTCTAAAGGTTCAGGGCTTTTGGCCTATTTATCAGAGGGTGGACCACATCAACATAAAGAAGATGACAGCTCTCCTTCTTGCTCTTAAGGCTTTACATATTCTGTTTCTTCCAGGGCCTCTCAAAATCTTTACAAACAATGCCACAGTAATGTGGTACATCAACAATCAAGGGGGACACAGTCTTACCTCTTGTGCAGACTAGCTCTTCAGTTTTGGGATTTGGCTGTCCAGTATTAGATGACTTTTCAGGATGTTTATATTCCTTCAGAACAAAACATTGTGTCAGACTCTCTGAGCAGGTCCATAACAAAGTTTGTGTTTCTAGACATTGTCCACCAGTGGGGTACTCCTCATGGACTTCTTTTTACTTACACTCTGAACAGACAACTTCCTCTCTTTTGTACCAGAGTCCCAAGTCCTCTGGCTTGGAAGGTAGGCAACCTCTGTTTTACTTGATGGGATGTTTCTCTATCCCTTTAGCTCATACTGAGGGTCCTGTGCATGATAGAACAGAACTCCACAATCTTGCTGCTGACTTCCTTTTGGCCCAGACAGCATTGGTTCCTTCTTCTTCTACATCTAGCCAAGGGCAATTACCACTAGTTACCTCACAGGGTGTACCTACTCACAAAAGACAAGGGGTCTCTCATCCATTCTCACTTGTCCACTCTTCATTCAACACTGGGGGTGACATATATTTTAGGCACCTTTTTTCTGAGGATGTGCTCCAGGTACTGCAGCAGGCCATAAAACCCACTACTAGGAAATCTTATTTGTCTAAATGGAAGAGATTTTCTGTCTAGTGCCTTGCTCATAAACAGAATCTGTTTTCTGAAGAGGTTCCTCTGGTTCTCTCTTGTTGGTGTGAATTACTCCATGCTAGCTAGGCATACTCTTTAGTTAAAGCTCACCTTTTAGCTATTTCTGCTTGTCTGCTGACTCCTTTGTCATCTAGGTTTGAGGTCAAACAATTTCTTAAAGGCATCCTTCATGTTATACAAAATTCAAAAAGAGGCCAGCACCAAAGGATGAGATAAATGTAATATATTAATATAATAAAGCAAAAGCCATGAATCAGACCGGTTTCGGCACCAAGGCCTTCATCAGTGATATACTCATAACATTCAAAAAATACTTAAATAGTATTCTAAATACAGTAATTAAGCAGATCAATCAGCATTTAAAGGCACAGCATAATAAATAGAATCATACTCAATTATACAAACCACCACTCAAAGATGGTCATTCAGGCCAGGGGAAAATAACCCCCTTAATTTAATAATCCAAGCCCTCTCCTTATTATTTAATATACTGTGCCATCCAGTTTTCCTGGATCTGTCCCCCCAAATTTTATCAATAATAGTGAAATTAAATTTGGCTGTTTTGTAGTTTAAAACATGTTTGTAAAGGGCATTAGTCAAACGCTGGTTTCTCATGTTGCTAAGATGTTCCGACATTCTGATCCTGAGTGGCCTGGATGTCTTTCCCACATAAAACGTGGAACAGGAACATGTGGCCACATAAACCACCCAATCCGTACCACAAATTGCCAAAACATGACGGGGCAGTGACATTATTTTTCCTCATTGGTAATGGGACTGTTTCTCTTTGGGCCTTCTTAATGTCATGATTTTTAGAGGGTGAAACATCATTGTAATGAAGTACTGACTGCTTTGTGGTTTCAAAAATAATGGAAGTGATTCTTTATGAAAATGGGAGTGACTGGGTGATAGAGTACAATACCGTATTCATGGACCTCAGTAATGCTGAAATCTGTGGAGGGAGAAACATCCTGAGAGTGAAGCATTGACTGGTTTCCTGGTGTTACGAATATTGGATGTGCTGTTTCCAGTGTTGGAAACAAGATTGAGTACTGTTAATATAACTTAATGTACAAGATTGTCTTAATCTGTGTCTGGTTTGTTGGCATGGACTGGCAAAAGACATTGTTTTTTCTCCATGAATGGACTATGTAATATATTTTTCTTTGGGCCCTAGAAGTTTTTTGAAACAGGAAATGTTATACTGTCTTGGTGTATGATTTTACACCAGGATTTATGTTGTAGGAATGAGGGCACTACTTTTTGTAGAAAAGAGTTCTTTGGTATAAATAAGGTATTGTTCATGGTGTGGGGTTGAACAGTTGGCTTCTTGTTCGTTCATGAATATGTGTATTGATTTTGAACAGTGAAGAGTATTTTAAATGGCTTTTTGGGTCAGTTAAAAAATTTTCCTATTTGAAGAACTTTATGAATGTTCTTTGTATTTGGGTTTATCCCTTGATATGTGATTTCAGTTTACTAAACTAATTTTGGACTGGGAGTATATATTTGTATTAAATCAGGTGCATTTGCACCTTGGATATTTCTATTCTTTGTTTAAACTATTTGTAGGTGCAGCCTTGATTTATGGGCTGCTGCATTTAATCATATGAATATTCCCTTTTTCGAATTACTTGCAGTCTCCATTTTGAACAAATTGGGCAGGTCGAATTCTGTTTTTTTGTTGAAGCTGATTCAAATGACCTATACGGACTCTATGGGAGTGTTCATTATCTAGTTCAGAAGTTTGGGACTAGTGTATTAGCATTATAGATTTGGGTTTTTGCCACAGTTATTGTTTTCCATTCCATTACTGTGGTCAGAATAATTTTCTAAATTTTGCGCATGTATGGGTCTTTGATACAGATTATGCAACAATACTAAGTGTTTTTTATGAATATGTTTAATATCCAAAAAGAGTGGAACCTGAATATGTTTTGATTTGAATTGTGTTTTGGCACTTTTTGACTTTTCAGACTAGATACACTTTTTGATACATCTATTTATGTTGTATTACACCTAACAGTTCTGTACAATAATATTGGTACGACTTTAGTTGTTGCAAACATAATATTGTACATTTGGCACTGATTTATTATAGGCAATTGTCTTAGTCTGTGGTTATATCTCAAGTTGCAGTGTACATAGCTGAAATTGGATCTATTTACACTGTGATGTGAACATGTTTTATTAATAACTTTGTTATTGCATTTATCATCTTGAAGTGGTAAGGGGGTATTAAGTACTATTTGCCTACTTCTTACACATAATAGTTGTTGTATCTATATGATTATGGATTTGGTATCCATTTTACAGGGATCGTCATCCGATAAGGATGACTTGCATGTTTTTGGGCTTATGGATCATAACGAAAGCAAGGATAGTAATATAAGGGACCCGGACAATGTTTGTAGGGATTTGTTTGGAAAGCTTACCAAAAGCGTGTCCTCACTCAGGTCTATTGTCTGGCACTTAAAATTATTTTGGGCATATCAAGCCAAAAATATTACACAGAGGAGATTAAGAATTCACACACAACTCTTTGTCAGTGAGCCAGATGATGTATTCTTGGAAGAATGGGCATCAGTTCAGCAACAAGCTACAATGTCCTTTGTTAATGTTTTGTTTTCCTACTATGAATGTGTTATAGTGACCAACACTAGTGCTAATGAGATCAAACAAATTTGCGAGGAAGTGAAAACCTTTGATGGACAACCCGAGTATAAGTTATGTTTGACCAAACTTTCCCAGGATTTGTTATCCTTGGAAAAAAAACTTAAAAAATAAAAAACTACAGACATTTCAAAGGTATTTGACAGATTATAAGGGTAAACCATTCAGACCTAGAAAAATGGTCAACTTTTTTGATAGGCATCCCGGTGTAGGAAACCTTAGGAGGAAGAGACCTAGATCTATCTTAAAGAGATCTAAGACAGACTACAGTAGTACGTCAGGGGATGATTCGTCTGCTCCTGAAATTGAACAAGTAATCACGCAGGGGTACATAAAAAATCTAGAGGTTTGGATGACCTTTAGGATTAAACAACGCAGGGGTGGTAGAAAACATAGAAAGAGTGAAAAATGTGGAAACATTGTTACAGGTTCTTATACCTCAATAATGGAAGTTTTTAATGTCCACAATATCTCCTCTGTTACCCTGACTGATGTGGAATCACAATTACTGAATAAAGGACTATCATATGTTCCTGGCTTCTTTGTGAATGAAGATGCTGCAGTTAATGATGCATTGGCATTTTGCCGTCTGCTAAATTTAAAACTATTTTTTGGTGGACAAGATAAAAGTTGGATGTGTATGGATTTTTAGTTTCGTAAATCCAATTTTCAACCTCCAATGGATAAATTTGTTTCTGTCTTTCAGGAATCTTGTCTCAATTTGCATTTTAAATTAAGTAATTCTCGTATGTTAGGCCACAATTTAAAAGAGCAGGAACAACAACATTAACAAATTTGAAAAATAATTCTAATATTGTTATTACATCTGTGGACAAAGGAGGAGCTGTGGTGGTCATGGGACATGCATTATTATTTGAATGAGACTTATAGACAGTTACATGATTCCAGATACTGTATGTCAATGCCACTTGATCCTACCATGCAGTTCAAAAGTGAAATAGATTCCTTTTTAGAACTAGCTGTGGAGGTGGGCATTATTGATGAGGGAATGAAACAACTGGTGGTGGATGACCCTCAGAGGCAGATTTTTTTATCTGCTACCTAAAATTCACAAATGTTTGGAGAAACCACCAGGAAGACCTATAGTATCTGGTAGGGGTTCATTGACTGAACACCTTTCAGTATTTCTTACACAGTACTTACAGCCTTTATTAAAGATGGTCCATGCCAGACTTAAAGACACCACCCAATTTCTCCAGATTTTGTCTGATTTACAGTTGGAGCTGGGTTGGATGATGTGCACACATTAGATGTTACCACTCTCTACACAAATATCCCCCATTGGGCTGGACTGGAGGCCTTACAATATTGGCTTGATAAGGCGGACATCTATCCACCCGGCTTCAACACTTTTTAATTTGTATGGCTGAACATATACTAAATAAGAATTCGTTTTATTTTCAAGCAGACTGCTTTTGGCAAACACAAGGAACTGTGATGGGTGGGGGCTTCTTTGCCCCCATTTATCAAGACCTTTTTATGGGATACCTAGAAGAATTTCTTATCTATGACCCATCACATAATATCTATTTAGGGGAGATGGATATTTGGCTTAGGTACCTTGACGATTGTCGGTTGATTTGGTGGGGTGATGTTGCATATTTACTAGAGTTTGTCCTATATCTAAATGAGAACAAATGGGGGATGGAGTTTACACTTAATATGCATGATCAGGAGATCCATTTTTTGGATGTCCGAATAACACGTAATTCTGATCATATGTTATCTACTCAAGTGTTCCATAAATACCCCCAGTACAATAGTTTATTGGAGGCTACTAGTTTACATCCCTATCATATTATCAGAAATATACCCAAATCCCAATTTTTGAGCGCAAGGAGGATTTGTTCTGATCAAGGTACCTACAAATATCATCAACAGGACCTCATAAAAAAGATTCCGCAACCGTGGATATAAGTCTGGGTATGTTAGGACAGCCAGCAATTGGGCTCAGGAACAAGACTGAGACAAATTATTGGAATACCAGGTGAGATCTGGTACAGAACAGGGGGTGATTAGGTTTGTGACAACTTATGGAAGGAACATCAATGTCACTAGGAATGTTATTAAGAATAATTGGAATATCCTTTTGGCTAACCAGGAGCTAGCCAGGATACTACCTCCAGAGTGTTTATTCTCGTACTGTAGGGGCAGGAATTTGGGCTCATATTTTAATAATTTCAAAACTGGATTTAGGAAAATTGGTTTTGGTCAACAAATTACATTAACTGGGGACAAATTGATGGGGGTTTTTTCCCTGTGGACACTGCTCATTCTGTACGCATGTGCTTAAAATCAAAGAATTTTCTAGTAGAAATATTAGTAGGGTATATCAGATAAAATATTTTGGCAATTGTGGTACGGATTGGGTGGTTTATTTGGCCACATGTTCCTGTTCTGCGTTTTATGTGGGACAGACGCCCAGGCCACTCAGGATCAGAATGTCGGAACATCTTAGAGACATGAGAAACCAGCATTTGACTAATGCCCTTTACAAACATGTTTTAAACCACAAAACAGCCAAATTTCATTTCACTATTATTGATAAAATGTGGGGGGACAGATCCAGGAAAATGGGATGGCACAGTATATTAAATAAGGAGAGGGCTTGGATTATTAAATTAGGAGGTTTATTTTCCCCTGGCCTGAATGACCATCTTCGAGTGGTGGTTTGTATAATGATTGAGTATGAATCTATTTATTATGCTGTGCCTTTAAATGCTGATTAATCTGCTTAATTACTGTATTTAGAATACTATTTAAGTATTTTTTGAATGTTATGAGTGTATCACTGATGAAGGCCTTGGGGCTGAAACCGGTCTGAGTCATGTTTTTCGCTGTATTATATTAATATATTACATTTATCTCATCCTTTGGTGCTGACCTCTTTTTGAGTTGTGTATGTATTTTTTTTGGCCTATTCACTTGCCTTACATGTGAGTACGTTGTGTGGTGGATAATCCCTCATGTTATACCCCCCAGGAAGTCTATTCCTCCTCCTTAGAACTTTGATTTTGTTCTTGAAAACTGATGGAGCTCCTGCATATCCACAAAACAAATGGCACCAGAGTTACCTGTTCTAAAGACTTAAACCTTGCCTATGATATAAACAGGACCTGCTGTAGAGATAGGTATGTATCCCAGAGACTACCCCATCTATGGGACAGGCTCCCCATCATCCATGTGAAGCAGAGTTCCTCCCTAACCCAATTAAAGTGCAACTTGGACAAGTGGATGGGAAACTGGAAATTCATCCCTGGTTTGGCACCTATGTCTCTAATAGACACAGGTAACCTGTAAATAGTTCATCTCCTAGGCCCATGCTTACACTTATCAAGGGTATCAGAACTTGTAAGATATTTGGGATACATGGCTGGGCTTAAAAAGGCCCTTGTGGCCGTTAACCTAGTAAAAGTACAGTTGTGTACACTTACCATAAATGTAGATGTTCGAGTGTATTCACTGTTGCAGTCATTACATTTGGGTAATCCTGCTGGCAGGCTGCCCTCAGCTGGCCTGAATTCCAAAGTCCTGGGTCCTGCGTTGGCCACTGTCACCCCCTCCCTGACGTCAGGTCGTCAGGGGTATAAAAGATGCGGCCGATGCCATTTTCTTTAGTTTTTCTTGCCCCAGATGTCAGGTGCTCCCTAAAAGGGTAGCCAACATTTATATATGTATAAATACATGCACCAATATAAACTTTACCTTCATCTACAAGCAAATACACCACATAGGTTGTATAAATCAGAGAAGGAAAAATAGGTTCCAACAAAAGAAAAGGGGTTGGGTGGGTAACCTGGACTGCAACAGTGAATACACTCGAACATCTACATTTATGGTAAGTGTACACAACTGTACTATGTTCTTCGTGTTTCACTGTTGCAGTCATTATATTTGGGTAGATTCCCAAAGCTATGGTTGGGAGGCTGGAGCTAAACCGCATTAGGAGCGGCTATGAGTCCCTGCAGAACTGCAGTGGCAAAGCCTGCCCTAGATTTAGAGTAGAGTGGCAGATGATAGTGCTTTGTAAAGGTGTGCACTGTAGAAACGGGTTTTAGAAAGGCTGCTGAAGT